>NC_138131.1:91506137-91796991 GCF_964188305.1 Podarcis bocagei | reverse complement strand
CTGAACGAGGTGAGGATCGTATTTACAAGAAACCTTCAGCACCATTAAAAGCAGATATTTAGGGACTACTGCTAATAGGGAGCCAGAACTTGGGGGAAAGGTTCCTGAGTAGCAACATACACTCCTCTCTGGGTTGTGCTCAGATTAACAACATGCCTCTGCTTCCTCAAAATTGTCATATATTTTTTAATCGGTAGGAAGGTCAGGATATCACAGGTCACTGATTCGAAGGGGAAAGCTGTAGATTTCCCTAGGTATCTGAGAAGCTTCAGTTCTCTCCACATCCCATTCGCAAAGCGGCAAATAACAGCACAATGATGCACAGTTGCTACCACAATTCAGGCCTCAGCAAGATTCACGGATTTTCGGCACCTACCCATATGCCTGCACGCTATTCTGAGTTGTGGGATAGCTTGGTGATTATTTATCTCTTTTCTCCACAATAACTAGTTGCTAATCCCCATTTCTTGCAACAAGGCACTGTGGAGTGGGAAACTCCATAGCTTTTAAGGCAAAGGTCAGAATGTTTGATAGGAGATAGGATTTCGGAAAGTTGTGGCACACGGGACAGAATGTCGCTCAGATATGTAAGTATTGGGAGAAACTCCCTAGGTTTGGAGAATATGAACACCACTATGAAATGACATTGCTTTTTCTGCCTTTCCCCCTTCTTCAGTATTTCTACAGGAGAGAATTGCCAAGGCCCTTAATTGTTTATGCTGTAGCACAGTGGCTCTGTGTGTGCTGGAAATGATGTACAGGAACTTGGCACATGAGAACCTGGAGGGGTGGCTGAATGACCAGTCAGGATGGGCAGACTGGAAGCAAAGCTGCCCTGAACCTGAACCAGCCAGGTGGAGTAAAACTATGATGGTGTTTGCTCAATAGAGGCACCCTGCAGAACTCCTCCCATCCCCCAATATAGCTGGCAAGGAGCCTTATAAACTATCAGTGTGAACGGAAGACCTACTTATTCACCCAGCCTTTTGGTTGAATGCTGCACTTTGCAAACAGGTGTTTTAACTACCTATGTGTTCTTTCCTGCTTTGTTGTTTATTGACAGCTGGACTGTATAACTCTATTGTGTTTTTTTATTGGCACTATATTCCTCTTCAGGATTATTTTGTATGAGATAAGTTGATAAAAGGAAACATAGTTAAGCACACAGGAGCTGAGAATGAAGAGCCATTTTGAGTTCAGGCACATCATGGATTGTAAATAGAATACAAGGCCAGCCCCCTACATGGCTTCACTGGCAAACCTGGTCATGCCTCAGCAAGATTTTTAATGTTTCTAAATGGCACGGTATCAAAAAGGAAAGATGGTAAGGTTTACATAGTACAGGCCCATACCTTAGCCTGAAACAAATGCCAACTGATGCACACATGTAAATTTTAAACATGAGGTCCTACACCTTTTCTTCTTTTAGAGGAAGAGTAGCAGGGGGAGCCCAGGCAGATTAGCAGGATATAAAAAATAAAATAAAAGTATTACACACAATTTGTTACCTGTACTTGCTGTGTCTTTGAAGAAAACGCAACATTAAATACAAAATATGAAGACGTACATTAAATTCCTCCCGAAACAACTTTCCATCATCAGCTGCTCTTATCCGTATTTCATGTTCCAGATGTTCCACTGGAATAGGAAAATACTTTTTTGGGCCAGAAGGAGACCTTCTGAGAAGCATCTGTTGTTCTGCTGGATAGAATGCCAACATAATATATATTATTACATATGGTATGAATAATGACACTGCAGTTCAAATGTTCATTTAGAATCCCCTGCTCACCAAAAGAAGAAGATGGGTGCTGGCTTTTAAAAAGATAATGTGTAAAAAGAGTCTAGTAATGCTAAGGAAGAATTTAATCTTCAACTCTCAGGTGTGTTCCTAAGATGATGATTTGGGAGGGGGTTGGGGTGGATGAAAGCTTCACCAATAGGAGCTGTGGTGGGTGGGGAGACTGGGAAATTGGGGACAGACAGTGGGTGGAATAGAAACACATCAAACTCAAGCAATGTGTACAATACTGTACTGTGCAAATTTGACTTGAAACACAGCGGGGGGGGGGGGATCTCACTACGTTTTTAGCCAGCATGCTCATAATTAACAGTGAATATCAATGGAGTATTTAGCTGAGAGGAGGGATGTACCTTTAATCCTCTTAAAATACAGAGCAAACCTTTACAATTCCAAAATGGAAACACTTACCATACTTTACACAAGTAAAAATAAATAAATCAAACAGTAAACACTAGGCATAAAAGCATACAAAGGGGAGCTGATGAAAACAAAAGCCTCACAATAACAGCGGGGAAAAGGATGAGACACTGTTGAAAGAGAAGTTTGTCAGTAGAAGCTGCTGGTTTGTTACTTTGTGGTTTTATTTTATAATTTTAATGTACCGTATTGTTCCATCTATAAGACGGAATTTTGGAGGACTCAGATTTAAGAAAATGGGGAAAGATGTATCCGTGTATAAGACACCCCCTAATTTTTGACATTTTAAAGGGGAAAAACCTAGTCTTATATACAGAAAAATATGGTAAATTGTACTTGTTTTAACTATGTTGTATCACCTGACTTCAGATCATTTGGTGCTGGGTGGGCTATAAGTTCTAAGAAGAAAGAAAGGAAAAAAATATCCCATAGCAGGAATATTAGTGCCAAAGCAAAAAAAAAAAAAGGGGGGGGGGTTCCTTTCTGGGATGGGAGGGACTGAAGGGAAGGGAATCACACATCTGAACAGTTTAGATGCTTCAGTTTAGTAATTCTGAACTCATAGCTGAATGAGCTCAATTTCACAATGAGCTCTTCTGAAGGGAAGCCCCACATCTAGAAACACCCACCAATATTTATTCTGCTGAATCTGACAAGCTGACTATTGTGTCATTCATTTTTAACGCTTTCAATATGTTGTAGTGGTTAGAGCATTGGAGTAGAACCTGGAAGACCAGGGGTCAAATCCCCACTCAGCCATGAAGCTCACTATGTAACCTCGGAGCCAGCCACCATCTCTCTCAGCCTAGCCTACATCACAGGTTTGGGGGAGGATAAATTGGGAAGGGGAGAACAACATATATCACATTGGGCTCACTGGAGGAAAGCAGGACTATGTGTTAAATAAATACGTACACAATAAAAGACATTTAATTCTCCAGACGACTGCCGTATATATTGGTTTTGTAAAAATACGCACAGCATTTGAAAAAATGAGCATTAATACAAGCTGTAATGAAGAAAAGGCATGAAACAATTTAGCTGTGATTCCTGCATGACAGGGGGTTGGACTATATGACCCTTGGGGTCCCTTCCAACAATTCTATGATTCCCCCTCTTTTTGTTTCCTTATTATATGTTTCTGCTATAGGTCTGCTATAACAGCTGGATGGTGTATTCTTGTGTAACACTTACTATGCCTATACAGTGGTACCTCGGTTTAAGAACAGTCCGGTTTAAGAACAATTTGGTTTACAAACTCCGCAAAACCGAAAATAGTGTCTTGGTTTGAGAACTTTACCTCAGTCTAAGAACGGAATCCGAACGGTGGAAGGGCATCAGTGGTGGGAGGCCTCATTAGGGAAAGCGCGCCTCGGTTTAAGAACAGTTTTGATTTAAGAACGACTTCCAGAACGGATTAAGTTCGTAAGCCGAGGTACCACTGTATTTCTATTAATGTATTTGTATTTATTTATACATAAAATCAGGTGCAGCTCAGTGGTCAGTAATGTAAATTGTGAGTCTAGCCAACCAGTTTAAGGATTAAACTCAGCTATAAACCAGCTGCGCCTGGGCAAGCTCATAGCCCCTTGCCCATGAAATGGAAATTTACAATACAGGACTATTGAAAGAATGACGGGTTGAAGCCCGAGTTGCCCTCAGTATGCCTCTGAATGCAAGGCTGCTGGGAATAAAAAATGGGGGACATGCTGTTACATCCAGCTTGTGAACTTCCTATAGGCTTCTGCTTGACCCCCGTGAGCCCAGGATGCTGGACTAGATGGGCGTTTGGCCTGATTCTGAAAGGCTGTTCTTACGACCTTACGACAGAGGGCCTTCTTGGTAGTGGCACCTGCCCTGTGGAATGTGAAGGAAATAAGCAGCTATCTTATCTTTAAAAGACATCTGAAGGCAGCCCTGTTTAGGGAAGCTTTTAATATTTAATGCTGTATTGTTTTTAACACTCGATTGGAAGCTGCCCAGAGTGGCTGGGGAAACTCAGCCAGATGGGCGGGGTATAAATAATAAATTATTATTATTATTATTATTATTATTATTATTATTATTCACAAGAGAGACTGTAACCTAGTATAAACTCCCACTGGAAGAACGGGGAGGGGGTGAGGTGGGGGGGGAGCAGAGATTTTTGCCAGCTTCACCTTCTTCCTGCATTCCTCCAAGCAATCTCATGTGTTTCAAAGAGCCTGAAACCTTTGAGAGCAGATTCTCAGTGGGAACTGGCAGTTCCAGGGAAAAGGACAAAATAGTAACTTCCTCCTTCCACTCACAGGAGTGCCCTAGTTCTGCTCACCGAGTTTCTGGATCCAAGCCACTGAGAGTTAAACTACACAAATGTCACATGTGGCTGCCTCTTGCTTTTCATTCACAGGGGAAGGGGTATTATTGGGGACACAGCATACCTGGAGTAAGGCATGTTCCATCCTTCCTTAGCTACAATGGACTATAATCGCATATTTTATTTTATTTTATTTATTTATTTTTAAAAACTAAGCCTTGAAATTTTGTGAGCAAGGGGCACACTACGGGTGTTGGGGTGTTATATCTGGAAAGCAAAATACTTGCTTAACCAACCCGCTATAATTCCAGTTACAAACTGTAGTTTCACACCAAGAGAATGTTTCTCACAGCACAATCACAGCACAGCAACACAGAAGCAAGTCCTGTTAAGTTTGGTAGGACCTTGGTCACATTCACGCCATACACTGAAAACACATGACTTCCCCCAAATAATCTTGGGAGCTGCAGTTTGCTGAGGTCTCTGAAGTTCACATGATTCTTTGGGGAAAGCCAAGTGATTTAAAGGATGTGACCTTACTTCAGGTAAGTGTGTACAGGATTGCAGTCTTAAGTGCCCTGAACACTTGGAATGCAATATCTAATTGATAGGTATTAGCAACATCACACTGGTTTTGATCTAGGGCAGAGATAAAGATGCTTAAGAGCCACTACTTTTAAACAAAAGTATTATTCAATAGCTGCAACTTTCTGCAAGTCCAGTTCATGGCTCTGTTTCAAGGCTTTTTTAAATACATGAAATAAAAACATCCAGTTCACTCAGCTGGGTTGTACAGTGATTTCTGTCTCCTTCACAAATGAATAGGTATGATACACATGTTTTAAAACTACTGTTTCTCACATTCACAAAACATTCTTGTGTAATTATTTCTTTAAAATATTTATATACCCTTCTTCAAACCTAATTTTAGGACAAGGTATACTTAAGATCTCTCGGTTCTATACCTAACATTTATAATATGTAAAAAGTGGCCCAAGTCTAACTAGACTTTAAATATAAATATATTCAATTTCCAGTCTTTGTCTTGGATCCTACACCCTGTTATAGATAGAAACTTGTAAGCAGCATATTACTACAAAAGCGAAAGTTGCTTTAAAAAGTAAAGAAAGTTTTAAAATAAAAACAACAACTAACAGTAACAAACATTTCAGTAACCAAACATTTACATTCAGCATTATATTTACCACTTTAAAAAACCTAAGATTTTCAATATTAAGTAAATCAAATTTATATTTTACCTTGCTCTTCTAAGATTCCATTCGGTATTTTTTTATCACTTGAAGTCACCACTGCTTTTCTGTGTTTCCTGAACCTTAATAATTATAATAAGATAAATTTAGGGGGATAGTGCAGATCTGTTGTGAATAAATAAGTTACCTGTTTACGTATAATACTGCAGCTTGTCTCACAAACCATGTAATTCTGGAAAAACTCTTTCTAATCATCTTCCGTTTGTAAAAGCTTCAGATGGTGGAGAGAAACAGTGTGTGTAACATCCTCCGCTGCCCTCGCTAATGTGGGTGAGTGCAGCCAGCACAGCTGCACGCAACACACTTTCATTTCCTCATTAGATCACATGGAAACAAGACAGAACTAGTTCCAAGCTAAGCGTCTGATGTCTGCTTACCTGAAGAAATAGCCAGCTAAAAGGATCAGAATTATAAACACCAGAATCAGGATCAGCATTGAAGTCAACAGATGTGGCGGTGGACTGTTTTCTTTTGGAGGGCCTAGGAGTTTAAAAAGAGAAGTAAGAAGTGGGGAAACAACGAATTTCTTAATCTCTAACAGATAAAATCGCATACACACAGTTCCTACTTAACAAATTACTTAACACGAATTAGCCACATAGCATTTTGAGCAAGTTATAATCTCTTTTGAAGTTCTTGGCTAGAAATGAGAATCCTGACAGCAACAATTCCCTTGTCACTTCCAAAATAGTTTTGCCATACAGCTATTTGCTTCTTTGTTGTCAGACAACGCCATCAAACCATAAATGGCCTTCATGTACCCTTCTGAGCTTTGTGGAATATTTGACCACCAGGAACAGGTGGATGCCAACTGATTTTCATCCTAAACTTAAAAGGGCAGTAAGTTTTCCCCACTCACAAACCACCACCAGTTCTTACTTCCTCATCAACAATCTCTGCTAACGTGCTACACCATGGGTAGGCCAACTAAGGCCCGGGGCCCGGATCCAGCCCAATAGCCTTCTAAATCCGGCCCCCAGACGGTCCGGGAATCAGCGTGTTTTTACATGAGTAGAATGTGTGCTTTTATTTAAAATGCATCCCTGGGTTGTTTGTGGGGCCTGCCTGGTGTTTTTACATGGGTAGAATGTGTGCTTTTATTTAAAATGCATCTCTGGGTTGTTTGCGGGGCATAGGAATTTGTTTATTATTATTTTTTCAAAATATAGTCCGGCCCCCCACAAGGTCTGAGGGACAGTGGACCGACCCCCTGCTGAAAAAGTTTGCTGACCCCTGTGCTACACTGAATCTGGAACTTTGTGGTACCAGGAATTAAATACATATTTGTGGGAATGTACCATGGAATATGTCAGGGCTTTGCATCTGTTATCTCTTTGACAAGAGCTAGGTGAGAAATGGAAGAGGGAGAAGTTTAAAACAGTCACTTTCCCCCTTTCAGTGTTCCTGTCTTCTCGTTGTACTCAAACAGGGACACAAGTTTAAGTAAATTGGGGGTAGAGCCACCCCGAGATGAAAACTGTGGATTTAAACAATGCCACAGGTTTAAGCAAAGCAGGTATGGAGCGAAGCTGAACTTTTTTAAATTAAGAAAACCCAGACAAGTCAGTTTTAACAAGGAAAATAGCAGAGATGGGCACAACTCCAACCCTCTTTTAAATTGCCATTTCCTCACCCCTGCTCACTCTACTCAAACTTTTGCCATGGTTTTAAGCCATCACTTTTTCTTTTCAGTTTTCCTTCCACTGTGCTTTAGAAGAAGAAGAAGAGTTTGGATTTGATATCCCGCCTTTCACTCCCCTTCAGGAGTCTCAAAGCGGCTAACAATCTCCTTTCCCTTCCTCCCCCACAACAAACACTCTGTGAGGTGAGTGGGGCTGAGAGACTTCAAAGAAGTGTGACTGGCCCAAGGTCACCCAGCAGCTGCATGTGGAGGAGCGGAGACGCGAACCCGGTTACCCAGATTACGTGACTACCGCTCTTAACCACTACACCACACTGGCTCTCTCAAACCTCTGCTGTTTAAAACCAAATGCAAATGAAGAAGGGATAATATAAGGTGAAAAAATGTGTGTTGACATTAGGCATATAAAAATACTCGGAGTAATAATCTTAGAAAATACCAACATCATATTTCAGAGGGAGGAAGAAAGAAAAGATGGCCGATGAGATATGAGAGATAAAAAAGTGTATAGTCATAACATTTTTGTTTTTACAATAATACTGAGACGACAGGCATTCCTTATGTAGAAACAAAAGTATTATTGTCTGCTGAATCCTTAGGGCTTTTCAGACACAGAACCACCCTAAATATTTAGTTCCAGAAGCTTTAATTACAGATTTCTTCTATTTATAATGAAATACTTTTTCTATCCAATGCCATCCATTGCAACAAAACTAATAAATACCCATAGGACTAAGCATACTTCATTCTGCCTCATAACCTAGAGGAATCCAAACTAATTATTTTACTTTAATTGATAAGGTTCCCCCCTCTTTTCCCCACCCATTGTTTCCTTCTCACAGCTTCTGAACTTTAAATAGAGCAGCAGATCTCCTTACATGGAACACACGAGATTGTGCATGTGCAACAGACTTTTGCTGAACAACAACTCTCTTGCAAAGCACAACAGCGGTTCACAACATAAAAACACAGAATACATAATAAAAATTAGAACAAACCAATAAAACCCCTCCCCCAAATACGTTTAAAAAGACATAGCAAGTTAATCAGTCAAACGTCTGGTTAAAGGGAAACATTTTTGCCTGGTGCCTAAATATATGTAATGAAGACATCAGACGAACGTCCCTGGGGAAAGCATTCCAGAAACGGGGATCCGTCACTGAAAAGGCCTGCTCTTGTATCATCACCCTCTGGACCTCTCGGGGAGCAGGCACATGAGAAAGGCCTCAGATGATGGTTGTAGGGTCTGTGTTAATTCATATGGGGACAGGTGGTCCTTAATATCAGAACTTGGAGAAGCTTATCATAAGCTTGAGATCATTCATACTACTCTTTAGCAAAAGTGCAGATGACAAAGTTGTGTGCTCTGGATGGGATTTAGATTTAGATAATTTTATTGTCATTGTCCGTATATACACAGTATACACAACAACGAAAATCAAACACCCACCCAAAGACCGGGTTCACATATACATTTGCACGTATCTCCGAACTCTCATCTATTTAGACATAATCTATAAAACATACATAATCCAGAATATAGCATGACCTATTAAAAACATAACATAACCTAAAACCTATCTCATTCCTTCCACTCCCTACTTACTAAACCTTGCAACTGGCCCTGAGATCATTATTTAGTGCAATCAGAGCTCTTGGATAGAAACTATTCAGAAGGCGTGTGGTTCGTGTTTTCATTGTCCTATATCTTCTGCCCGAAGGCAATAGTTCAAAGAAGTTGTGAGCAGGGTGGGTGGGATCTCTCAGAATATTATGTGACTTCTTCAAGATGCGAGACGTGAAGATCTCATCCAGGGTTGGTAGTCGGAGCCCAATAACGTTCTGGGCAATTTTAATTGTTCGCTGTAAAGCTTTTTTATCCGTTTCAGAGCTGCTCCCATACCACGATAATATACTATAGGTTAGGACACTCTCGATGGTACTATGATAATAGGACAGGAGTAGGTGCTGGGATAGATTCAGTCCCCTGAGCATTCTCAGGAAATACAACCTCCCCTGCACCTTCCTCACAACCATATTAACATTTGCAGTCCATGAGAGGTCCTCCGAGATATAAATGCCCAGGTATTTAAAACTACCAACCCTCTCCACTTCCTCGCCATTTATGTGCAATGGTAACAATACACTTTTCTTTCTCCTAAAGTCAATTATGAGTTCTTTGGTTTTTTTGGTGTTAAGCATAAGATTATTTTCTTTACACCATTGAATTAACCCCTGTACTTCTTTCCTATAAGCAGTCTCATCGTTCTCACTGATGAGCCCCACCACTGTTGTATCATCCGCAAATTTGATGATTGTGTTGGACTTATACAGTGGGGTGCAAACAAATGTGTACAGAGAATAGAGAAAGGGACTTAGCACGCATCCCTGAGGGGCTCCTGTGCTTAATACTAGAGTAGAAGAATAGTAAGGTCCCATTCTCACTGTCTGCGGCCTATCAGTCAGGAAATTCCTTACCCAGAGACAGATCTTCTGATGTATACCCAAGTTGGTCATTTTAAGAAATAACCTGTCTGGCAGAATTGTATTGAAGGCAGAACTGTAGTCCACAAACAACAGCCTTGCGTAGGTTCCCTGTCGTTCTAGATGACTCAATACAGTATGGACGGCGATGGAAATAGCATCATCAGTAGATCTGTTTCTTCTGTATGCAAACTGGAACGGGTCTAAAGTGGATGGAAGACTAGCCTTAATATAATCTAGCACCAATCTCTCAAAACATTTCATAACAACAGATGTTAAGGCTATTGGTCTATAATCATTGAGAGATACCACCACTGACTGCTTGGGGACTGGCACTATAATCGATGTCTTCAGGCAGGTAGGGACATAACCCTGCAACAGGGATAGGTTGAAAATGTCCGTAAATACGCCGGCTAATTCTGCAGCACAGTCCCTAATAGCCCGTCCCATGATTCCATCCGGTCCAGCTGCCTTCCTGATGTTAATGCTCCGAAAGGCATGTTGTACGTCACAGGTCTGTAATAAAAGTGGTTGTCTATCAGTAGTAGTTTCTGATGATGTGCTGGTGGCCAATGCTGTAGTGACGATAGTTCCGGTTCCCTCCTCAAAGCGGCTAAAAAATTGATTCAGTTGATCAGCCAGGTGCGCACTGCTGCTAGCCAATTCGTTTTTAGTATTTTGCCCTGTAATTTGTCTCAAGCCTTGCCATACTCGACGAGGGTCGGAGCTCTCAAAATGTTTTTCGATCCTCCGGCAGTACATAGCTTTGGCGTTCCTAATACCCTTTTTCAATTTGGCTCTAGCTTCTCTATACTGCTGCGCATCACCAGAGTGAAAAGCAGCATTTCTTGCCTTTAACAGAAGATACACATCCCTGTTTAGCCAGGGCTTGTTGTTAGGGAACACCCGTATTTGTTTGGTGGTAGTGACAACATCAATGCAGCTTTTAACGTAAAACAGTACTGTTGAAGCATATGTGTCCACATTATTCTCCTCAAAAAGCGACCACTCGGTGCTCCGAAAGCAGTCTTGGAGTTGCTCAGATGCACCTACTGGCCACACTCGTATCTCTCTAGTTGATGGTCTAATTCTGCGTACGAGAGGTCTATATGATGGTATCATAAGTAAGGATATGTGGTCTGACTGCCCCAAATTGGGCAGGGGCTTGGTCTTGTATCCATGCATGATGTTACTATATACTCGGTCCAAGGTGTTTCCCCCCCTAGTGGGACAATCAACATACTGGTGGAACTTAGGGAGCACAGTCCTTAAATCGGCTCGGTTGAAATCACCAGCAACCACAAGTGCTCCATCCGGGTGGGCCCGCTGCTGTCTGCTAATAGCAGTCAGCAGGTGGCCCATAGCTGTAGTAGTGTTTGCATCGGGAGGTATATACACCGCTGTTATTATAACAACATTAAACTCACGTGGCAAGTAAAAAGGGCGGCACTTCACCACTAGGTACTCCAAGTCAGGAGAGCAATGCGTGTCCATTTGTTTAATGTCTGAGCTCCAGTTGTTGTTTATATAAACGCAAATTCCTCCTCCTCTGCTCTTCCCGGATTTGGCGGTTCTATCCGCTCTAATTACTGAGCGTCCTTCTAGCTGCAGAAGTCCCTGTGGAAAGGAGGGATCCAGCCACGTCTCTAAAAGGACCATAACACAACAGTCCCGGATACTTTTCTGCCGAGAGGTAATAAGTTCCAACTCCTCTACCTTGTTGGGTAAGGATCTCACATTTGATACAAGGAGACTTGGCAATGCAGGCTTGTGGGGGTTTTTACCTAGCCTCACTCGTAGTCCAGCCCTGCAACCCCTCTTCTGCTTGCGCCCTCTCCGTTTCCTTTTCTTTCTGGCAAGGAGAGCAAGGGGAGTATCCCAAGAATGTGCAAGATATGGAGGCTCTCTGATAAGCTCAGCTGGAATGTTGTAGGTTGAGACCTCCTGGTTGCAGCCTTCCCCTCTGCCGATACT
This sequence comes from Podarcis bocagei, assembly GCF_964188305.1. Lineage (NCBI taxonomy): Eukaryota > Metazoa > Chordata > Lepidosauria > Squamata > Lacertidae > Podarcis > Podarcis bocagei. Next base: position 91,785,103 of record NC_138131.1, on the reverse strand, counting down.
TAAGAGCTCTTGACGACTATAAATTACTTGTGCCTGAGTATTCACAGTCCATAGCAGCAATAAGTTCACAGATAAAAATAAAACACAAATCACTGAATACCGGTCTTCGGAGTGCCGAGCCGCTGCAAGTGCTTGCGCCGCCATCTACCAGGCATCCCCCTTAAAGAGGCAGGTTGCAGTTTGGGCGTGCTCCTGGAACCATCACTGTATGTACCGTATTTTTCGCCCTATAGGGCACACCTAGGGGTTTTTTTTGGAGGGGAATAAAGAAAAATAATTTATTCCCCCCCCCCCAGGCATGGGGCTGGGGTGGGGGAAGCCCAAGCTTCCCCCGACCCCAGCCCCCAGAACAGGCTGCTATGTGCAAGCCTTGGGAGCCCGGCGGGAACTCCCGCGGGCTCCCAAGGCTTGCGGATAGCTTCCTGAAGCCTGCATTCACCCCATAGGACGCACACACATTTCCCCTTCATTTTTGTTTTTTGTTTTTTTTGCAAATTTTTTATTGGTTTTACAAAAAAAATTTAAACAATACAAACAAATAAAAAGACAAACAAACATGTATAATTTCATAACCTTTTTTTCATATCCCTTACTTCATTTTTGGAGGGGAAAAAGTGCGTCCTATAGGGCGAAAAATACGGTAAATAACAATAATAAAACTAATAATTATTATGGTAGAAATGCCTCATGAAATGAGTGCAATTATGTGGTTACTTTCCATGCCACTGAGACAACACACTGCTGGCATGGAAGAAACTAGGCTGTCGCACCCATTCCACATGGTTCTACTTACAAATGACACTGAATTACTTATGCACTTATGGACCACGGGTGCTACAAGCTGCACACTGCAGGTGAAAACTATTGTATGCATATAAAAGTTTGCAAAACTCCAGGAGATATACTCTTACAGCTCAGGTGTAGTGTGTGTGAACATAAAAGCACACACACAATAAAATACATCTCTTAAGTGAGTGAATTTTCACTACTATGAACTATTATGAATTTTTTACTTTGAAAATATGTGTTTTTGGAATGATGGACATCAGAATCAATGTCTTGTAAGGTCACCCATATTTTCCATAAAATTTATTTTCCTGTGTTCAAATAGCCATCCAGTGAAGCCAAGCAAGAAGGGCAACAGGGACCACCTTACCAACACTGGCAGTGCGACTGTAACATATAATAGGTAGATACTGAAGGTGACTCCTAGCTCTGTACTGAATCCAAACAGTGATACTTCATCATCATCATCACCCTGTGTTATCACAACAACTTTCACTTTGTTATGGATGTTCTTTGCAGCGTGTCATGTGTGTAACAGAACATGCACATCTAATTTTTCAGGCGATGTTGTTGTTTTCTCTTGAAGCTATTACTAAAACTTTGTATGTTCACAATATTTGCTTTCCTGTTTTGAGCTTCATAATTTGAAAAGGGAAAAAATGGAAGGAATGTTCCTGCTTAGGGATCCATCCATCCACCCACCCATCCACCACACCCTTCTCCAGCATACAACTCTGTAAATTGTCAGAGGATCATGGAGGGCATTCTACTCTACACAACCAGTTTTCTGTTTCCTATCTTTCAACATTCTGCAGCTACTAAGAATGCACAGTTCACCCTGGGCTGGTTTGTCTTTTTTAACAGGGGTAGTGTATACTTCTGCAAACCCTGAAAATGATACTGTAATATTTAATGGATCCCTTTTTGGTGTTGGTGGGGTAAAGAGAAGAACATTTTTCATAAAGTATTTGGAACACGTAACTTTTTGTCCTTATGAACTTACAGATGGCATTGAATTAAAACATTTGGGCAGGACCTTCCAGTTATTATCTAGTTGCAGTCTTGTAACATCCCTGAAAAGGTTAGTCAGTACTGTATTATCCATTTACAATGGATGGGAGGACTGAGGCTGAGAGCAGCTTGCCTAAAGCCACCTACTAAGTTCATGGCTGAGAAAAGATTCAAACCAGGAACTTCATGATTTGCAACCTAGTCTCTTAGATACACCACTGGAAATAATATGCACAAGAGCAGAATTTTCAAAAATCCACACTGGGGAAAGCTACTTAGTGATTTTCTGATTTCCATATGCATACAAACTTGTAATACTCTTATGAAAGTGAATTATCTTTGCACTTTAAATGCACAGAAGCATATAAATGCAACCTGAATAATAATAATTTAACAATTCTTATAATAAATATACTCAGCAGTTATACTAAAAGCAAACACAAGCAATGAACTACAGATCTATTTGCTGCAGTCCTTTTCATTGCAACAAATAGTCAACCGCAGCAGTACAGGCCTAAAATAGAGTATGGCAATTTGTTAAACATGTGACACTCGGTGGGCTATGTGGTTTGAAAGGTTTGGAGAGCTGTAGCAACAGTAATTTAGGGTCCACGTTATGAGAAGCTTCAGTTATCGTCTGGATAATCAGATCCAGCCAATCTTTGTAAATAACCTCCCTGTTCAATATGCAAATATTGCCTCTTATTAGATGGCACTCACCCTCTTCCTACTTGAAATGCATTAAATAAAACAGAGGTCCGGCCCCCCGTCTTAAAAAAGATCTTCTCCCTGTATAAAATTTTATAAACAGGAAAAGCTTCAGAAGAAGATGAATGACCAGGAAGGAGCATGGCATCCATTACCCCCTCCCTGAGAGCCTGCACATTCATCCTTAACCATGGTTTGGGCTTGGTGTAATATGCAAACCAGGCCACTGTCAAAGAGCTGTGAGTAAGGGAAAAGATCCTGTGGCCAAGGAATCTGTAAGCCTAGGAATGTCTCTTCTATTTTTTTTAAAAAAAATTTTTATTGGTTTTACAAATTTTTTAAAAACAATACAAACATATAAAAAGACATACAAACATGTATAGTTTCGTACCCTTTTTTTCATAAACCTTGTTTCTCGGACTCCCCCATACCTCCCCTTTCTGTATCCCAATGTCCAAAGTTTTTCAGCAAGTTCTAAATAGTTCTGTCAAGCCTCTGTCCTCTTAATCTTTCCTTTAATCTAATCTTATATCGCTGTAACCCTTTCTTTCTCAAAACCTCGACATTCTAACATTCATCCAGTTTATAGTAGTCCTTAAGATAAATTTTAAACTTCTTCCATTCTTCTTCCGCCGTCTCCTTTCCCTGATCGCGGATTCTGCCAGTCATCTCAGCTAATGTCATATAGTCCATCACTTTCATCTGCCATTCTTCCAGGGTGGGTAGATATTGTGTCTTCCAATACTTTGCGATAAGTATTCTTGCTGCTGTTGTAGCATACATAAAGAAAGTTCTATCTTTCTTTGACACCAATTGGCCGACTATGCCCAAGAGAAAGGCCTCTGGTTTCTTAAGGAAAGTACATTTAAGTACCTTTTTCATTTCATTATATATCATTTCCCAGAAAGCCTTAATCTTCGGGCATGTCCACCAAAGGTGATAGAAAGTACCTTCAGTTTCTTTACACTTCCAACACTTATTATCAGGCAAATGGTAAATTTTTGCTAGCTTGACTGGGGTCATGTACCACCTGTAAATCATTTTCATAATATTTTCCTTTAAGGCATTACATGCCGTGAATTTTATACCGGTGTTCCACAACCATTCCCAGTCAGCAAACATAATGTTATGGCCAATATCCTGTGCCCACTTAATCATAGCCGATTTGACTGTTTCATCTTGTGTATTCCATTTCAGCAGCAAATTGTACATTCTTGACAAATTCTTGGTATTGGGTTCTAACAGTTCAGTCTCTAATTTTGATTTTTCCACCTGGAAGCCAATTTTTCTATCTTGTTTGTAAACCTCCATTATTTGATAATAATGGAGCCAATCTTGTACTTTTGGTTTCAATTTCTCATGACTCTGTAATTTCAATTTATCTCCATCTTGTTCCAAAATTTCCCAATACTTTGGCCATCCGGCCTCCATATTGAGTTTCTTCACTGCCTTAGCCTCCAAAGGTGACAGCCATCTAGGGGTTTTATTTTCCAACAAGTCTTTATATCTTATCCATACATTAAACAACGCTTTTCTGACAATGTGATTCTTAAAGGCCCTATGCACTTTGATTTTATCATACCATAGATATGCATGCCAACCAAATGTATTATTGAAACCTTCTAAATCCAAGATATCTGTGTTCTCGAGGAGCATCCACTCTTTCAGCCAGCAAAACGCTGCTGCTTCATAGTACAGTTTTAAGTCCGGCAGGGCAAACCCCCCTCTTTCTTTTGCATCTGTAAGTACTTTAAATTTTATTCTGGGCTTTTTGCCCTGCCAGACAAATTTCGCAATATCTTTCTGCCACCTCTTGAAACAGTCCATCTTGTCAAGAATCTGCAAAGTTTGAAACAAAAACAACATTCTAGGCAATACATTCATCTTAATCACTGCAATTCGGCCTAACATTGACAATTTCAAATTTGACCATATTTCTAGGTCTTTTTTAATTTCTGACCAACATTTTTCATAGTTGTCCTTATACAAGTTCAAATTTTTAGATGTCAAATAAACCCCTAGGTATTTCACCGTCTTAACCACTGTCAAACCTGTCTCTTCTTGAAATTTCTCCTTCTCCGTATCTGTTAAGTTTTTTTCTAATACTTTAGTTTTTTGTTTGTTCAGTTTAAATCCGGCTACCTGACCAAATTGTTGGATTATCTCCAACAGCCTTTTCGTACTAGTGTCTGGCTCTTGTAGAGTCAATACTAGGTCATCTGCAAAGGCCTTTAACTTGTAATGTTTAACCCCGACCTGTACACCTTTAACCTGCTGGTCATTTCTAATCATATTCAGCAACACCTCCAGAACAGAAATGAAAAGCAATGGGGAAATTGGGCACCTCTGTCGTGTTCCTTTTTCTATCTTAAGTTCCTCCGTTATCACATTATTTACAATCAGCTTAGCTTTTTGTTCAGAATATATCGCACCCATACCATTCTCAAAACCTTGGCCTACCCCCATCCCATGAAGATTCTTTTTCATAAAGCTCCAAGAAATATTGTCAAAGGCTTTCTCCGCGTCCACAAAAATCAACACTGCTTTGGTGTTTATATTCACCTCTAGCCGTTCCAAAATGTCTATTATATTCCTTACATTGTCTGATAAATGCCTCTTTGGGAGAAAGCCTGCTTGGTCCCTATGAATCTTCTCCATCAACACTCTTTTAAATCTTTTCGCCAAAATGTCTGCAAAGATTTTGTAATCCACATTAAGTAATGATATTGGGCGGTAGTTCTTAAGTTGAGTCTTTTCAGTCTCTGTCTTTGGTATGAGTGAAATATACGCTTCTTTCCACGATTCTGGTGCCTTTTTTCCCTCTAAGATCTCGTTGCAGACTTCCTTTAACGGTTGAACCAACCACTCCTTCAAAGATTTGTAATATCTGGAAGTCAGTCCATCTGGCCCTGGAGATTTGCCCAATTGCATGTCCTGAATGGCACCCTCTATCTCTTGTTCTGTTATTCTCTGGTTTAAATCCACCTTGCTTTGATGAGAGATTTTTTGTAATCCATGTTTATTAAGGAATTTATCTATGTCCTCTTCATTTTGTGGTCCTTGAGAATAAAGTTTTTTAAAGTAGCTCAGAAAACAGTTTCTAATCTCATTGGGTTTAGATATGTTCTTTCCATCCACTTCTAGGCTTGTAACTGTATTTAGTTTCTGCCTTTTCTTCAATTGCCATGCCAGAAGTTTGCCACATTTGTCTGCCGATTCGAATGTCTTTTGTTTCATTTGCTTTAACTTCCACTCAATCTCTTGATTCATCAATTCCATATATTGTGTCTGGTATAGCTTAATCTCTCTCAAAATCTCCTGGGACTTTGGTTTTGATCTTAATTTTTTCTCTCCTTTTATCTTTTCCAGGATCTTTTCCTTCTTCTCATTCTGCTTTCTCTTTTTTATTGAGTTTTGTTGAATCAAAAAACCTCGCATCACAGCTTTACTTGCATCCCAGATCACTCTTTTTTCCACATCGGCCTTTAGATTTATTTCAAAATAGTCCTTTAGAGTTTTTTGGGCCTTCATGTGGATCTCCTTGTCTCTAAACAGGGTGTCATTCATCCTCCATCTAAATTGACCAGTTGTTGTAAGTTTCATTTCCATCTTTACGGCGTTATGGTCGGAGCAAGTTTTTGGACAGATTTCTATCTTCTTAATCTTTGGAGCCATCCCACTAGTGATCCAGTTTTGATCAATTCTGGTCCAGGTCATCATTGCTTGAGAAAAGAATGTTCCTTCTCTCTCAAGAGGGTTCCTCGTTCTCCATATATCTATTAAGTCCATGTTCTCGGTCATTTCAAAGAAGGTCTTCGGAAGTCTCCCTTCCTTTGAAATTGTCAGTCTTTGTGCTTTGTCCATATTTGTAGAAACCACACCATTCATGTCTCCCATAATTATCACATTATAATCCAAATAGTCCATCAAAGTTTCATGGAGCTTCTTGAAGAATTCCGCCTTGCCTTCATTTGGTGCATAAACTCCAACTATTAGAAATTTTTCTCCTTGCACTTGTATTTCAACTGCCAAATATCTTCCTTGTTCATCTTTAAACATCATTTTTGGAACCCATTTCTCTTTTACATAAATCACAACTCCTCTTTTCTTAACTTTGTCCGATGAAATGAATTCTTGTCCTAATCTTTTATTTATGAGTAGTTTCCTGTGTGCTCTGGTTACATGGGTTTCTTAGAATCATAGAATCATAGAATCATAGAATCATAGAATCATAGAATCATAGAGTTGGAAGAGACCACAAGGGCCATCGAGTCCAACCCCCTGCCAAGCAGGAAACACCATCAGAGCACTCCTGACATATGGTTGTCAAGCCTCTGCTTAAAGACCTCCAAAGTAGGAGACTCCACCACACTCCTTGGCAGCAAATTCCACTGTCGAACAGCTCTTACTGTCAGGAAGTTCTTCCTAATGTTTAGGTGGAATCTTCTTTCTTGTAGTTTGGATCCATTGCTCCGTGTCCGCTTCTCTGGAGCAGCAGAAAACAACCTTTCTCCCTCCTCTATGTGACATCCTTTTATATATTTGAACATGGCTATCATATCACCCCTTAACCTCCTCTTCTCCAGGCTAAACATGCCCAGCTCCCTTAGCCGTTCCTCATAAGGCATCGTTTCCAGGCCTTTGACCATTTTGGTTGCCCTCCTCTGCACACGTTCCAGTTTGTCAGTGTCCTTCTTGAACTGTGGTGCCCAGAACTGGACACAGTACTCCAGGTGAGGTCTGACCAGAGCAGAATACAGTGGCACTATTACTTCCCTTGATCTAGATGCTATACTCCTATTGATGAGGCCCAGAATTGCATTGGCTTTTTTAGCTGCCGCGTCACACTGTTGGCTCATGTCAAGTTTGTGGTCAACCAAGACTCCTAGATCCTTTTCACATGTACTGCTCTCAAGCCAGGTGTCCCCCATCTTGTATTTGTGCCTCTCATTTTTTTTGCCCAAGTGCAATACTTTACATTTCTCCCTGTTAAAATTCATCTTGTTTGTTTTTGCCCAGTTCTCTAATCTGTCAAGGTCGTTTTGAAGTGTGATCCTGTCCTCTGGGGTGTTAGCCACCCCTCCCAGTTTGGTGTCATCTGCAAATTTGATCAGGATGCCCTTGAGTCCATCATCCAAGTCGTTGATAAAGATGTTGAATAAGACCGGGCCCAAGACAGAACCCTGTGGCACCCCACTAGTCACTCTTCTCCAGGATGAAGAGGAACCATTGATGAGAACCCTTTGGGTTCGGTCAGTCAGCCAGTTACAAATCCACTGAGTGGTAGCATAGTCAAGACCACATTTTACCAGCTTCTTTACAAGAATATCATGGGGCACCTTGTCGAATGCCTTGCTGAAATCAAGGTAGGCTACATCCACTGCGTTCCCTTCATCTACCAGGCTTGTAATTCTGTCAAAAAACGAGATCAGGTTAGTCTGACATGACTTATTTTTCAGAAATCCATGCTGACTATTGGTGATCACAGCATTCCTTTCTAGGTGCTCACAGACTGTTTGCTTAATGATCTGCTCCAGAATCTTCCCTGGTATTGATGTCAGACTGACTGGGCGATAATTATTTGGGTCCTCTCTTTTCCCCTTTTTGAAAATAGGGACAACATTTGCCCTCCTCCAGTCTGCCGGGACTTCGCCTGTTCTCCAGGAATTCTCAAAGATGACTGCCAGTGGTTCTGAGATCACATCTGCCAGTTCTTTTAATACTCTTGGATGCAGTTCATCTGGCCCTGGAGACTTGAATACATCTAAACTAGCCAAGTATTCTTGTACTATCTCCTTAGTTATTCTGGGCTGTGTTTCCTTTGCTGAATCATTTGCTCCAAATTCTTCAGGTCGGGCATTGTTTTCTTTATCGGAGAAGACTGAGGCAAAGAAGGCATTGAGGAGTTCAGCCCTTTCTGTGTCCCCTGTTTGCATTTCACCATTTTCTCCTCTGAGTGACCCCACTGTTCTTGTAGACATATCAAATCCAATTGTTCTCTTTTCAAAATATGAAAAACTTGACGTCTCTTCAAAGGCATATTGAGCCCATTACAATTCCAACTAAGGAATTGCAGGGCCATCTTGTTACTTTTCCGTTGTTCCTCCAACTGCTCCCAGTTGTTGCTCTTCCTCTGATGGTGGTGGATTAAGTCCAAACGATAAGTTCAAAATATCTAGTGCTCTCCTTTGTTCTGCGATTGGGTCCACAGTTCCCTTCTGTAGGTCCTCTTGGTTTCTTTCCAGGAACCTCTCTTTGTCTTGTGTTGTCTTTATTTTCACCTTATTTCCCTTGTAGTCAAAGGACAGTCCTTGTGGGAACTCCCACCTGAAAGGAATGATGTTCTTCTTCAGCAGGTAGACCAGATCCTTATAGAAGGTTCTCAACTCCAAGATATATTTAGGGATGTCTTTAAAAATCTGTATAGATGAATTTTCAATTTGCAAGGCCTTTTGGTAGTGTAATTTTAATATTTTATCTCTTTCTTCCTTAGATCTAAGGGTAATCAGGCAATCCCTCGGGGTCTTTCTGTTCAGTCTTCTGCCCAGTCTAAATGCTGTTATTATCTTAAATTCTTCCTCCTCCAAGTCTTCCCAGAAATCAGCAAACTCTTGTGTTAAATACTCCACGAGGTTGTCTCCTTCGCTCTCGGGAATCAATCTCAGTTTCAGATTTCTTTCCTTTCTCTGTAATTCCCACAAAGCCAAAGTTGCATCATGTTCATGAACCTTTTTAGCAATCGGTTCTAAGTTCTCTTGTGTCTCTCCAGCAATAGTTCTAGCTTCCTCTGGAATCTTACGTGTTGCAGAGTTTTCTTGAATCAGCCTGTTTATAGATTCTGTGTTCAAGTCCAGTCTTGCTGTTAGTTCTGTTAATTTCTGTGTATTTTCTGTACTCTGCTTTGTCAAGGTCTCCAAAGATTGATTTATCTTGAGTAACGCTTGTGTCACTGACTCCATGGAGGCAGCTGTCACTTTTTCTTGTCCTTATGTTCCTGTAGGAGTTACGCCTGTAATTGAGCCTCTTTTCTTTTGTTGCTGTTGCTGGTGTTGTTGCTGCTTAGCTTTGGCTCTGGTGGTTATCTCTTCTGCTGGGCCACTCATGTCCCAAGGACGTTCCCACGAAAACAGTCCCCTGATGGAAAATTCCACTGTCCTAGACTGTTACAACCGTTACTTAAGCCCTCTAGGGGGAGCAAAGCAAAATGTCCGAGTACGGAGACAAAGAAGTTAAAGACAAGTATATCAGGAGGCTTGTAAATATATGTTACAGCACTTTTTCCAGTGGATACTATTTCAGCATACTCCAATATACTGTAGCAACAAGGTCTAAAAACTTTGTAGCAAAGGAAACTTCAACCATGTAACTTTCCCAAGAATTTAAAGACAGTTCAGTGCTCTATTGTCTTGTTTGGCAGTCTGTTTCAGGGTATTAAGGCAGCAGAAGATTTTTCCCTTTTAGATAAGTAATGCAGTTCTTATTGTCCCTTTTTCCTTCCCTCTGTCCTGCTTGCTAGAGGGGAGATCTAAGTCCAATGTCAGGTTAAATAGTCAAGGAATGTTTCATACGGATGCAGCTTTAAATTTCCGTTGCTTTAGCTGTCATGCAGTCGGGGGAAGGCAGACTTCCTTAATTTTTACCTTCCCCGTTTTCAGCCAAATTTTCAATTTTAAAAGGTTCCAAATTAGCGTTCAGTCTTACTCACAGGTTTTTCAGTCCCAGATTTACAGGAAGGAATCGGCGCTCTCCGTCAATGGCGACGCGGCTTCACTCTGCAGGCTGGGTAACGACTCTCAGCACCGCGCTCTCCCGATGCCGTTCCAGAGCCTTTAAAAAGGCTCTTTCTGCAGTAAGGGGGGGCGCTTCTGGTGCCCGCCGAGTCTCCTTGTTCACAGGCTTCAGCGCCTGTGATTTTAGGGGTCCCCCGCTTGCCGTAGCGGGTCAGACCCGAACTCGCAGAGCAGTCCTCCTCCGAAGCTCGGAAAGAGGACCGCCATTAACGCTGGCGCCGACCGGAATTAAAAAAAAAATAAAAAAAATAAAAAAAGGAATGTCTCTTCTAAGCATCCTTGCCCTCTAACCCCTAGATTATGGAATATTGCTTTGCATCCGCAACCATGACACCAGTCTCAACCATCACTGCAGACCTTTATGCATGCCTAGCCAACAACAATAATAAATAATAAAAGGGGACAAAGAAAGTCCACGTTCTATAACGCTTCATACATATTGTTGCTTGATATAAAAGAGAAAGGTCTGTTAGCACATGGGCTCTTCTCCACCTGGCCTGGGCAAGACTCAATGTGCATGCATACACCACCTCTGCTAGACAGGCAGCTAAATGCTTAATTTCATAGTAATACAAGCTATGACATTACTGAATGTACAATTCTGGTTTTGAAAGAATGAGCTTTCAAAATGTTTCCACAGACCCTGAAGCAGCTGTCACTGGGATTGTGTTGATAGCCATCTTAGCATTGCTGTGCCATAGGATTTCTGCTTTCAGGCCCTACAGCAAAAATCCTGAGGGTTGTCAAATGAGGAGGGTGGGGTGGGGGGAACTGGCAGAAAGCATGGCAGTTTCCAAGGCATGACTTTGTTGTTTTCCAGGTTCTGCACAGGATGGTTTTAGGTGCTTGATTCTTATTGCTCCAACCAGGGGGTAAATTCCAGCAGGTACTCTCTAACCCAGGATGTGAAATTTTGCAAGAAGGAATATGTTCAAAATCTAGTACATTAAAGCAAATACATTTCCCCACTTCTGAGCAGGCTTTGTGGCAATAAGGTAGCATTCATCAAAGCTGATAACTGCCTGGGTGGATTAGGCTAAGCTCTTCTTTCTAGTTCCTGTTTCAACAACAGAGAGTCATATGCCTCTGGAAGCTGACAAACAAGGCATGAAGGCAAAGCCACCCATTTATGGCATTATGAGGAAAGGGGGAAGTTCTATATTGATGCTCTTATTTTTAGAAACCTCTATTGTATCACCCCACCCCCAGCAATCTTTATTTTCCTCTATGACACCATTATACACGTTTGTGGCCTGTGTGTCTCTTAATACTAACATTTAGTACTGTCTGCTGTTTGCCGTTTTTGCAAATAAGGTAAGGTATTTTTGTTTAACACCCCGCCATCCCACACACAACCGATGTATCGCCAAAAACAACTTACACGTGCCTCACCTTGGCTGCATACACAACAAGCATTTGAAGCACATTTAGACAACGTGACTCCCCCCAAGGAATCTTGGGAAACTGTAGTTCACCATTCACAGAGCTACAGTTCCCAGCACCTTTAGCAAACTACAATTCCCTGGATTCTGTGAGGGAAGTTATGTTCTTTAAATGTATGGTGTATGAGCATTCTCTATTAGAACAACTGCTACACTGTTTATTTAAGCTACTGTAGAACAGGTGACATACCTGCTTCCCCTGGGCATTTATGTGGCTTTTGTCCAAAGTCCCTAGAACAGTCGGCATTCTTGCTGAGCAAAAAAATGCTTCAAGTAACTCATTAAGAATTGCATTCAACAATACTCAGCATGCAAGGATCCCAAAGGGGACATGGAGGTAAAGGAACTTAAGGAGAGAAGAAACAGGAGAAGGAAATGTGCCACATTATTGCTGCTGAGAAGAGAGGTAGGTAAAGGTAAAGGACCCCTGGATGGTTAAGTCCAGTCAAAGGTGACTTTGGGTTGCAGTGCTCATCTTGCTTTTCAGGCCAAGGGAGCCAGGGTTGGTCCACAGACAGCTTTCTAGGGTCATGTGGCCAGCATGACTGAACCACTATTGGCGCACAGAGGTTTGTTATGAGAGCCAGAACACACGGAAACACCATTTACCTTCCCACTGCACCGGTACCTATTTATCTACTCACACTGGTATGCTTTCAAACTGCTAGGCTGGCAGAAGCTGAGACAGAGCAACAGGAGCTCACCCCGTCGCAGGGATTCAAACTGCCAACCTTCCTATTAGCAAGCCCAAGAGGCTTTACCTGCTAAGATAACTGCCTGAGAACACACACACACACACACACACACACACGGAACGGGAGGGGGGAGAGAGAGAATATGTAATATGACTGGGGGCTAAGCAGGCCAAGTTGCTCCTTGCTTTTTCGGGGGGGGGGACCCTCACCGGTCAAGCACAATTTGCTTCCCTTGCCCCACAGCCACACTCAGCGCTGGTATGTTGAAAAGCAATATATCACGAGGTGAGAACTCCACATCAACTTTCTATTAGCAGGCCACTTCTTCCAGAGGAGAGGATTCTGTGGTGTTGCTGACTTACTTCCATCAGTCCTAGTCAGCATGGTCTGTGGACAGGGATAGTGGGAGCTGCTATTCAGCAATATCTGGGGGGCCACAGGTTCCCCTTCCCATAGCTGTTCTTTCAGTGCTTTCTGGATGTTCCTCCCCTCCCCCCCAATCTTCCTAGGGGATATTTTTTTCAACACTTTGTAAGGATAGTAGCTACAAACTTGTTTGCACGAATAAATTTGAAATACTTTTGCTACCTTCTATTTTTTTCTTATTCAGAGAATATTAAAGTTAGAATCATCATAGAACTGTAGTTGGAAGGGACCACGAAGGCCACTTAGTCCAACCCCCTGCAATGAAGGAATATTTTGCCCAATGTAGAACTTGAACCCACAACCCTCTACTGACTGAGCTATTTAAGTGTACAGTCATACCTCGGGATGAATACGCTTCAGCTTAAATATTTTCGGGTTGCGCTCCGCGGTGACCTGGAAGTAACGGAGTGCCACTCGCACATGTGCAGACGCTCTAAATGACGTCACGCGCATGCACAGAAGCGGCAAAACGCAACCCGCGCAGACGTGCAAACGTGCTGTTGCATCTTACGTTCGCTTCAGGATGCGAATGGTGCTCCAGAATGGATCCCGTTCACATCCAGAGATACCACTGTATGGGGTAACCAGGAAAGGATGCAATCTAGCAAAATCTATCAGTGTCCAAACTCTGCTTAATTTTAATAATAATAATAATTTTTTATTTATATCCCACCCTCCCTGGTCAAAGCTGGGTTCAGAGCGGCTAACATCATACAAGTAAGACAATGCATAAAAACAAGCAATCAATAAATTAAGATACATCCCAGAATTAATTCAAACAAATTAAAATTAAAACTGGACAAGTGGCAATCTTCAGGTTAATTTTAGCCATTAATTAATTTTATTTCACAGGGCCTCTGTGGCCAACCTTGTTTAGATTTTACCTAGGGTAACTCATCTGTAACCTGTATCAACTGGGTGGTTCAGGTCTATGCTACTGGCCTAGCCCACATCATCACATTTATTCTTCTCTATCAAGAGAATGCCCCATGTGGAAGCAGCTTCTACACTTTGGTGAAAGAGGATAGACCATGCAAGCAAAGGTAAACTCAACAAATCACCCAACCAGTGGCATTATCATGCTTTAGCATCTTCATCAGTAAACGACAGCGATTTTCCAGTTTGTTTGTTATAATTCTTTCTCATCCTGAAACTACAATCCACTTCCATAGCTATAAACAAGCCAAACTGATCAGAAAGGGAAATGGATGCATTCTTCTGGGAAACTGAACATTATACATTAAGGTCTGATGGCAACTTTGGCAACAGATAACAAAGTTTAAAAACAAAACTAGGGGTATGTTGTTCTGAACTGCCGGCCCAAAGGAGAACTTGTGGGAACGGTTGGGTGCAGGGATACAACAGAAGGATTTCAAAAAACTAGAGTGATCAGTTCTAGTGCTTTATTAAAGAAAGGTGTAGAAAATATAATGAAAATGATGGTATATAACACCAGTAAAACTAGCCAAGTTGTACAAAACAAACAACAAATGTTGGAAATGTAAAGAAAAAGAAGGCACGTTTTACCATATGTGGTGGGAATGTAAAAAAGTAAAAGACTTCTGGGAAATGATTTATAATGAAATTTTTAAAATGTTGAAATATACATTTCTAAAAAACACCAGAAGCTCTTTCACTTGGTATGGTAGGTACAGAAATTCATAAGAATGATAAAAAATTGTTTTTATATGTGACCACTGCAGCAAGAATATTATTAGCCCAACGATGGAAACAAGAGCAAATGTCAACAAAAGAAGAGTGGCAAATGAAATTAATGGACTATGCTGAGCTGGCGAGACTAACAGGAAAAATTCAAAACCAGCAGGACCAGACTTTCCTAAAGGATTGTAAGAAAATTATGTTGTATCTGAAAGACAATTGTAATTACCTAACATCACTTGTAGGGTTACAAGAAGTTTTGTAAGGAGGACTATATAAATTAATGGGAAAGGGACTAAAATTAACTGATGCAAGATTGGACTTATAGCAATAAGCATAGTAATAAAATGCAAAAATAAAAAGAAATTTAGAAAACCATTAGAAGGGGTCGAAGGAAGTCTTAGGCCGTGATAGCCAAAGATTTGTTATATGGTGTTGGAGTTGTTATGTTGGAAAATTTGTGCAAAAATCAATAAAAATTATTTTTTAAAAAAGAAGGAAAGGTGTAGACTTAAGCAATCAGCCTGCTGATCTCCCAGACTTTACAGACGCAGGACTGACAGACACTGCAGCATGGAGATGGCTTGTCTGCGTCCAAGCAACCATTCACACATTCTTTATATACAAAGCAGCATTATGTCACTTTGGCCAGGCCATTGCATCACCTCACATGACCAGTTGATGGCAAATACCCAAATCTTACCAATAGATCCCAAGCCCACAGGTAAGGATAACATCAAAGCAAGCCAATTAGCCTATATCAAAGCAAATTAATATAAACATACACGACCTTATTGTTACAACAACTATCAATTAATTGTGGGGTTATTTTGACTACCAAGATGGCATTTGCAGAGTTTCTGGAACAGTTCACTTTTGGTTCAGTGCATACCGTTTTACCTGCCATCTGAGTTGTGACGCTTGCTGACTTTGCAAGTTATTTTTTGTGTTACTTTTCACCCTGACCCACATAAGGCACACTACATGCACCTTTGTTTATCTGCTGGCCTATCATGAGACGCGAGATGAGACTGAGCTCTGCAGGAAGTGTTTTCTTTGTCATGCTCACAGAGTCCCGTTTTTCTTCTTGGCTGAGGCCCGTAAATACACAATTTGGGAATTCTTAAAACTGAAACTTGAGGAGTGATCACAATTCACATCTTGCAAGACTGTCTGGTTCCCACTAAGCATCTCTAAAATCCTGATGCCCCACGCCCCGTGACATATAATTCTTATTATTCAAAAAGTCAGCTCCTATTCATGTGGAGGAAGCCTGAAAGGCCATTCACTGTTAATAACTCATTCTCGAATTGTCCCCCTTAAAAATCGAATTGCACCCTCTGGGGCGTGTGCCCCACATTGGGAACCACAGGTCTAGAGGGTAGCTTCTTTATACAAGCCAGACCACTGGGAAAAAGCAATAAGCAAAAAAAAAATAGAGAGAGAAATGGATACAGACAACAAAAAGAGGTCCCATGTTGCAGACATGAAAATATGCATGACTGCTGATTTAGATAAGCAGAGGTTCCTGAACCAAGAAATAAACTTGCATTTGGAGTAAGATTATTTAAATGCAAGGGAACTCAGTAAGAGGAAGAGCAGTCAGTTTCAAGCTACTGCTTTATGTATTAATGAAGTTAATTGGAAACCATCAAGGCTTTTGTGGCAGCAGTAAAAGAAGCTCAATCCCTGTTCTTTAGAGTTACCAAAGAACTACTGGCAGCCCTTAATGACAAGTACTGGAGGTTTGTAGCTTCTTATCTAGAATTGCGTGCTGAGGTCCCCCAAAACCCCTACCCCAATAACTCACACATCACACATAATTTTTGTTTAAGGTTTTTGGCATACTTTTGGCCACAACTTTATTTTCATACAAATTGAGAGTGGTTGCTTAGGCATTGGTTATGACTATCTGTCCCCCCCGCCTTGGGGACAGCGCTGACTCCCGTGAGTCAGCGTGTGGAGGAACAAGACCAGGGACAGCTGGGACTGCGACACAGATCCTCAGCTATTCCCTGCTTGTTCCTTGGGAACTTACACGGCCCGCACCCTGCTCCAAGGGTTTGGACGAAGGGATGGTAAGCCCCAGAATTCCTTTAACGGAATACCCATCAGCAGCAGCATTGGAGGGGCAGGCACAGCCAATCCATACCCCTCCACCAACCAATTTAACCAATGCCTAACCGCCACAGAGCCTTAGCTCACCGCCAAACCACTCACAAATGCAACCCTTCCTTCAATCCCAAAGCAACCATAGCCAACCAGGTGTCGTTCCCTATAGGGGAAATATTCACCCTAAAGCTGGCAGCAGCCTTGAAGGTAATCACAGGGTGCAAAATCATGGAACCACCTGAAGCAAAGCCTACTTTACTTTATTATTTTTATTTTATTTTATTATTATTTTATTTTATTTTACACTTCCTTATTAACATGCTTCCCGGCCTCTTTGGTGGTAGTTTGTCTAGGCACTGGTTCCTGACTAGCTGCACCTGACCTCAGCAGGGCAGCACTGACGACTGGGCCCCACCATATCGTCAGTACCAGCAACATTGTGGGGGAGCAATGAATCCCAAGGCAATCGCATCCCGCCAGGTGTCGTTCCCCATAGGGGAAAGATGCACCCCCCATCTGCCCCAAAGAGGGGAACAGTCTTGAAGAAAATAGCAGGGTGCAATATCACAGAACCACCTAAAGCAAGGACCTATTTTATTTTATTTTTTATTTTATTTTATATGTTATTTATTTGATTTGATTTACTTTATTTATTTTATTTTCCACCGCCATATTAACATGCTTTCTGGCCTGCTCGGTGGTAGTTTGTCTAGGCATTGGTTCCCGACTAGCTGCACCTGACCTCAGCAGGGCAGCACTGACGACTGGGCCCCACCATATCGTCAGTACAAGTAAACAGCGTGGGGGAGCAATGAACCAGGATCAGACTCAAGCTCACCCCAAATGCTCCCAGGGACTCTTGCGTGGCCCTACCCCTCGAAAGGGGTTGACAAAGCATGGCAAATCCTTGGTTTCCTGTAATGGAATATCTTTGCGCATTGGAGGGGACAGGTGCTCCAACCCCCCCTCCAGACCACCTTGAACCAAATGCCTTAAATTATTTTGAGTCCAGGGAGAGCTGCCATCAACTCAATCCAAGCCCTCTTGCATGCAGGAATGCAAACTTATGCTGGAGGAAGACAGCAAATCATTCTTGCCCAGCTGTACCACCAGCCCTGCGGGAGGACCTGCACAGGTCACACTCGACCGCACCAAAGGAAGGACCTCCTCCCAAAGCATTCCCCATCTGGACATCCAGTATATGTCCACATGGGCAGGAAGACTGAGATGGCGCCCCAGTCCAGACTTGTCAGCGCGCTTGCCAGCCCAGTGTACAATGCTGTGGCCCAAATGTGCACCGCTGCTCCTATGAGAAAAGGAAATAACAGACAAGCATCAGCACAGACATCATTGTGACACTTCCTGATATAACCCTTGTCAGCGTCAGACTTCCAATGACCCGTATTCACAATCCTGTCTACAGACAGGCCCCCAGTGTGCAGCCGTTGCAGCAGCCCTATTCGGAAGGAATGAGGCGTGTTCAGTGGTAGGCAAGCCGCAGGCCGTAATAACTGGTGCACGGCGTAAGCACATTAATGCCTGGCTAACGGGAACCCATGTTCATGCACTAGGAGTGGGCCAGCCCCCAGGGGAATGAAAAGCCAATTTTTTCTGGTATCCATAACCGTGCAAGGGCCCTCCTCATGTGTAATGGGAAGCCTGATTGTGGCACTCCTGCCCACTAAGTCTGTTTTAGAGTTCCCAACTCTAATGACAAGCTCCAAAGCAGATAAGGAAAAGTCCTGAAGCAATAAGCCTCCAGACTCTCAGCCCTGTGCTGGCTCCAACAACCATTTCCCCAACCCTCAGTGCCCAAAATGCAATGGAATACTGAAAGGAGTCTCGCCTTGATCTTTTACCAGCAGAAAAGTTTTAACTTGTTGCAGATCCTGCATAGGTAAAATTGACCGACTTCCTGCCCACTGTCCTATGAGGTTGGAGCCTATTCCAACCTTCCAAGGCCCTGCACATTACAAACTTTATGCAAGGGTCTCTGAAAAATAAAGCTTCAGTATAACAGACATTGCAGCGGACTGAATTCTTATAGTTATAACAGGACGCCCAATCTGCGGCAGGTGGACCAAATACTGCAGGATCTGCTCAGAGGATGGGGGCCAGTTCATCTGAATGGCCGAGGACTGCCAGCTTAAGGCTAAGAAATCCATCCAGGCCTTCCCATAAGAGCTAAAAGCAGAAGGGGAAATGGAAGCTGCTGCTCTCTGTAATTACTAATTGTTGTCAACATGCCACAGGTGGTCTGGAAAAGTCTGGCAATAGCTGAGTCTGGAGCCCAGGATCTGAAGCGCTCCATCTGAAAATGGGATAGAGTGTCAGAGACATCATTAGAGGATCCCGTAATCAGGAGAGCAGAAAGCACAATATTAAACCTTAAGCGGTGCAGCTCAAAAGCATGAGCGGAGGGGCGGAGACTCTGCTGGAGCGTGAGAACTGTTTAGCCAAGACGCTCACCACTACCTGGTTATCAGACCAAAAGCAGATCCGATGGTCACTGAACTCCTCGGGCCACATGTGAACTGCTACTACAATGGGGAAAACTCAAAAGTTAGGTCACATGATTGCCTCACCATACCGGGCTTGAGGCCATGGCTTTGCACACCAGCAGCCCCTGAAATAAAAAACCAAAGGGCAAAGATCCAGCAGCATCAGCATGAACCTGAAAAATCCCTGTGCAAGTATCCTGCCATGGCCAACTACTATTGCATACATATAGGAATTGCAACCGTTGCATGAGATCCCATTGCATGAGAAAGGTAAGGGGACCTCAGGCCGCAGGCAGCCTGGCCTAGTGGGAAGGGAAGGGGCGGCCTGGGGCAACCACTCTGCATGCAAGATTAATTAAGTGACCCAGCAAGATCGGATCTGATGAAGCATCACTTGCTACAGAGGAAGTATTACAAAATAACTTCCTTCAAGGCAGACAGCTTCTCCATAGGCAAGTGGTATGTTTTAGCAACGATATCCAACTGGATCCCTAAATAAAATGGGAATATGGGCAAGTATTGAGGTATTGCTTGCCAGCTTCCAGCCCCGCTTGGGCAGGGGGCATCTTGTGCTGCCATCATAATACGTAAATTTACAGGGCCGACGCTGGCCAGAACCGCTAAAAAAAGTCCCGACAAAACTGCCGCCGAGCCAGCTTCCTTTTCAGACACACACTGTGCAATGCAAAAACACACTCCGTGCAGTGCTCACATAATCCATGCAATGCAACTATACTCCGTGCGATGCAGCTACACACTCCGTTCAATGCAACTACACACTCAGTGCAAAAACGCACTCTGTGCAATGCAAAAACGCACTCCATGCAATGCAACTACCCTCCATGCAATGCAACTACCCACTCTGTGCAATGCAACTACACACTCCATGCAATGCAACTACACACTTCATGCAATGCAACTACACACTCCGTTCAATGCAACTACACACTCCGTACAATGCAAAAACGCACTCCGTGCAATGCAACTACCCTCCATGCAATGCAACTACACACTCCGTGCACTGCACACACCCTCTGTTCAATGCAACTACACACTCCGTGCAATGCACTCTCTGTGCAATGCAAAACAAAAAACAAAAACAAAAACCAAACCACACACACTCTGTGCAAATGCCACTACACCCTCCGTGCAATGCACACACACTCTGTGCAATGCACACACACCCTCTGTGCAATGCACTCACACCCTCTGTGCAATGCGCACAACCTCTGTGCAATGCAAATGCAAATCTCTCACGCAATGCAATGCAAATGCAGCCCGTGCAGCGCTGTGCCCTGCAACGCACAGAGCAAACTGCAGTGCGGGCACACAAAGGTGCTTTCTCCCGCTTGCATATTGCAAACGTGGCGCCTGTTACATCCCTCGCAGTGAGGGAACCACCAAAAGGCCCTCGACACTGGACCTAAGTGTCCAGGTAGAGCAATGGGGGAGCATGCAGCTGTCCCATATAGGGACCAATCCTGCAACCTAGGCATTACCGGCACTATGCGCTGACCAGCTGAGCTATCCAGGATGATCCCTAAAGACCCGGGACAGCCTCACCCTGACCCCTGTAGAGGTCCAAGGTGATGTCTGAATCATGATCCCTGCTCCTCTTTGCCCTCCTCCTGGATTGCAGCCTTCGAAGATGCTTCCTTCTGGAAGAAGACACCTGGGGCGTCCACAAGTCATCCCCTGCAGGAGAGGCAAGCTCTTGAGGCATTTGCAAAAGCCCAGTCATAGTCCGCAAAAACTAAACAATGTAAGGAACTGGTGAAACCAATGCTTCATGGACCACATGGGGACACTATTCAGGCCGGAAACGCTTCCAGGCCATCGAATTCTAGGGCAAAGCCCTAGGATCACCTGCCAGGCCAGGCATAAATGTTTCCAGTGAAATAGCAGAGTTGAGGCAGCCCACAGCTTGTCCAGGTACCCCTGCTTGCCCTTTTAGAGGGAAGCACCCCTTCAAGAAACCCAAAGTTCTTTTATCACAAATGGGCCGAACTACCCAGCAACAGAATAGCCCAAAAGGAGCAGTTTGTTTTGTTTTGTTATAACAATGGCTAAGAGGGGGATATGAACCCTGTCTCCCAGGTCCTAGTCCTACACTTTAGCCACTAAATCACAATGGCTCGCCTCTAAAATGGCAGTCGCCACTATCAGGGCAAAACAAACTTAAAGAAAATAAACTTGTTCAGAAACAGCATAGTTCAAGAGCATATACAGAGTGCTCATAGTCATTGGAGGCACTGAGAGCCTCTGCCGCCCTCTGACTGCCTCAGATATACATTAGCAGCAACTGAGCCTGGAAGCAGGTACATTCTTATAGAGAGGTCAGAGACTTAACAATTAACTGCTACCTGTAGCATACTTAGGCTCGGAAGTTATGCCCAGGCCGAATAGGCCTCCATGCCTCTGCTCTTGAGAATCTTAGTCTCATAGCAATATTAAAGGAACTCAAAATAGTGCTCCCGCCCAAGGCTAGATTAAAATTTGGCCAACAGCGCTGCACACACTCAAATAAAGCCAACCTTCGGGGTGCTATGAACGAAAGTGATTCCAGCTAAGCTGAGAACAGCCCTGACTAGCCCCACAATTTCAACAAGAGAAATGGGGGAAACCTTTTTGCGAAAGAAAGGCAAGCCACAGATACAGGGAGAATCTTCCCACAGGGCAGGGTAAGGGGTGGGGTGGGAAATTGAACAGGAAAAAGGGGAATTAAATTATTTAAGGGACTAAAGAGGATTAAAAGAAGGGGGAATTAAAGAAATGTAACCAGACAATGAGAAGTTTGCATCACTGTCCTCCAGACAGTCCAAGTGCTCCATGTGATCCGATGTCCACAGCGAAAGAGAAAGAGAAAGCTGTGGACCTTGCTTAAATAACCACTGATCCCACCCCTAAATTGGCAACATCAAATTTACCCCAGTAACACCATCCTCCAATCTGCTCCAGGCCCCTTGAATCTAATACTGCCTGGCAACCAAGTGGAGTTTTGTTCGGCCCCATCCGCAACACGTGCTCTCTTTTAGTGAGAACACGCTTTGTAGAAAAGCCTCAGAGAAGCTTCCAAAGTAGAGCATCATAACAAAATATTTGTCAATGGGAAATTGTCAATTACTCATACATATTACAGATAATGTTCAGCGTGTATGAGTTGAGAAGAAAGCAAGCCTGATCCCACATTGATTTCATAAGATATGTGACATGGTGCTATAAATGTTAAAGAAGGAAGCATGAAACACCATCTGAAACCAAAGGAATGAAGATTTATATGAACAAGGTACTGACGCAGACTAACCCCCAAAATTCAGTGTTTCTTACTTGTTGTTGTATCATTAAGTGATGCAGTCCCATTGCCACGCAACGCTTCGCCGTGCAGAAAACTAATGGAAATTAGCAAGACTGAACAGGAGTATTCCATCATGGACCTGTTAAGCAAACACAGAGAAAAATATAAAACCCATACTAACATACTCATGTCATGTTCATACTATCACGAAGGAGGTTTGAATTTTATTTTTTTGAAAGAATGACTTTTGTAAGGGAATATGATTTATCTGTTGTGTCCAAAGTCTTATAAGTATTTGTGAAACTACCACCCTAGTGCCCAAAGTCTTATTCTATACCACAAATCTTCCAAGTTTGGAAAATTAAGGGATTTGAAAAACACCAAGAATAAAAACTTGCTACTCCAAAAAAAAAAAAAAAAAAAAAAGGGAGCTCCAGGCATTACACAGAAACTGCAAGAGAGGACACATGCCCCACTCGCCCTTCCTCTTTTCTTCTGGGATATGCAAACTGGGGGTTTCTGCCTCTTCCTCAACATTTGGCCTTCAGTATCTCACCAGGGGAAAGGTGCACAAGTTCTCACGTTGCATATTACATGGAAGTACAAAAAGAGGAAATGCGAGTCACCCACATTTCCTCTGTTGCTGCTTGTTTGCACATCCAAAAGCTGGCAGAGATTACAAGCTGTTCAAGAAGAAATCTGACACAAATTCTAGTGAGTATAAAACTAAACAACATATGCAGAAAATGGAACAAATTCCTAGGTTGTGTGATGATCATTTTGTAACAATCTGCTGCTGTTCCGGTCTACTTTTCTTGCTGACAACTTAGTTTCTTATATGATGAGTTGCTGGATTGTTATTGTTCTTCCACAAGTGAGCACTGAAAACATGCAGTCGGAACTGGTACGCTTGAAGCTGCTACAACACCAGCTCCACTAATACATAAAATAATTTAAGTATAACTCGTAATCATACGACTAGATATTATAACTAGATATTATACTACTGACTGCAGGTCTGGTTTGCCTCCTAAAAACCCACACGCAGCAGGCTCAATTCAGTCTCCGGGGGGGAGGCGGGAGATCCCACTGAATGTAACCAAATCCCTTTTCCCTTCCTTTCCTTCTTCCATACTCACAGGCACATCATGGGAGCTCTCCACATTCCTCCCATATCCTCATCTGTCCCTCTTCTTCCTGCTCAATCAAATAATGCAAGGCTGACCTATAGGAAGGGCTCGACAGTAATTTGGGAGACGTGCTATGCAGAACTGCCTTGGGCATTGTCCCGGAACACCAACTGATGCAGCAGATAGACTGGTGACGGTGGGAGGCAGTGCGAGACAGTGGGATGTCACACCTTGGCCAAAACATATACACCAGCTGCCTATAAATTCCTGCACAAGGTTCGTGTACCAATCTACAAAGCCCTGAACAACTAACTAAAATAAGAATACTCTGGCTGCTTCTCTTTCTCTGTAATGTGTTCACAGAGTGCCCCAACATACACACTGGACCGAACCTACTATATTTTTAAAAATTATTTTGCTTCTCATTAAAGGTACATAGGATTACATTATGAACTAGGCAAAACTAGTTGTCATCTGCCCCTCCCTCATTATACCATGTAAATATACAATACCAGCATGCAGAGAAATCCTGACAGCGGCATAACAGAACTTGTGCAGGAGAGAACCTTTAAAAGTACACAGGGCTTTAAAATATAATTTATCAAAAATTACTGGTTCTAATATGAGATGACAAAGTCAGGAAAAAACTTTTTGAATGGCATGAGTGGATAGAGAAGGGTCAAGAACCGCAATTCAGTACAGTGGTACCTTGGGTTAAGTACTTAATTCGTTCCGGAGGTCCGTTCTTAACCTGAAACTGTTCTTAACCTGAAGCACCACTTTAGCTAATGGGGCCTCCCACTGCCACCACGCTGCTGGAGCACGATTTCTGTTCTCATTCTGAAGCAAAGTTCTTAACCTGAAGCACTATTTCTGGGTTAGCGAAGTCTGTAACCTGAAGCGTATTGTAACCTGAAGCGTATGTAACCTGAGGTACCACTGTAATACTAAATTGTATCACCAGACTTTCCTAAAGCACTATACAAAACATATTTTTTTAGCCTCAGGCAGCCTATATTCATTTCAGTAGTCACTGACAATAACTGAAGGATGAAATACAATCCAAGAATTGACTCAATTCCTAGCTAGTCTTTTTGAGAGCCAGTGTGGTGTAGTGGTTAAGAGCGGTAGTCACGTAATCTGGGAAACCGGGTTCGTGTCTCCGCTCCTCCACATGCAGCTGCTGGGTGACCTTGGGCCAGTCACACTTCTGTGAAGTCTCTCAGCCCCACTCACCTCACAGAGTGTTTGTTGTGGGGGAGGAAGGGAAAGGAGAATGTTAGCCGCTTTGAGACTCCTTAAAGGGAGTGAAAGGCGGGGTATCAAATCCAAACTCTCTCTTCTTCTTCTTCTTCTTCTTCTTCTTCTTCTTCTTCTTCTTCTTCTTCTTCTTCTAAAGACACATTATTACAAGCGAAGAACTGAACACCTAAATTCAGCACACCAAATACAGTTCTAGTGACACAGACAGATCTTCCAGATGGTATCACTGTTCACCAAGTAGCGAAGTTATAGTTGACAGGAATGAATAATAGAGAATTTTTGCATCTCTTCAGTAGTAGTGAGAATGATTACTACCAGGAAATTCAAAATAGTGACAGGCATAACAACCTAATGGGGGTTGGAGAGAAGCAAAGAGGTGATTCTTACACCCGTCCGAATTATTCCTCTTTAGCAATAGAGCTATGGCTTCTGAGAAGGCATACCTTGGATTTCATCAATACAAACATTTTTAAAATGACATCGCGAAGTCCCAGTAAGTTGACAACAATTTACCAATTATGATAGCCACCCCAACCTCATTATAACTCAGCCTTAAAGGTAAAGGTAAAGGGACCCCTGACCATTAGGTCCAGTCGTGGCCGACTCTGGGGTTGCAGCGCTCATCTCGCTTTATTGGCCGAGGGAGCTGGCATACAGCTTCCGGGTCATGTGGCCAGCATGACTAAGCCGCTTCTGGCGAACCAGAGCAGCGCACAGAAATGCCGTTTACCTTCCTGCCTATTTATCTACTTGCAGTTTGACGTGCTTCCGAACTGCTAGGTTGGCAGGAGCAGGGACCGAGCAACGGTAGCTCACCCCATCGCGGGGATTCGAACCGCCGACCTTCTGATCGGCAAGTTCTAGGCTCTGTGGTTTAACCCACAGTGCCACCCGCGCCCCACAACTCAGCTTTACTTATCTCTAAAATGTGTTCAGAAGATGCTTCAAGAGAATATGTAGGCTACTTTTGATTCACAAATAAGAAACAGGAAAAGCTCGAATTCAATTCTAAATTCACATGGATACTTCCGTCAACTATTCTAAATATATGATTAGATGCTATGGGAGGGAAAGTATATATTAAAATTCTAAAGCAAGGAAGTAGTTTTATGATTTCTGCTTATTTTTTAATCTTTCGAAGACACAAGCAATAAACAAGACAGTACACAGCACAGCTAAAAACGATTCCCAAAGCTGTAAATGGCTTGAGCACTGCACCATTGCTAAACTGCCCTCCTCTCTGTCTCCCATTACAATCCCTAGTATAGGCAGCATCTTAAGCTCACTATTGATTATTCAGCTTACCAACGACGCACAAAGACAACACTTCAAGAGCATACAGTGGTGTGTGCAATGTCTGCCTCTCAGCTATGAAATCCTTTTCCACTGGAGAATTGCCCAAACCTTTGTCTGACTAAAAGAAAATAGATTTTAGATTATTCACATACTAACATGTCATCTGGACCCTAAACTCTTGTTAATCTTAACTATGGTTTGCTAAAAAAAAAATTCCAAGTTCATTAACTGTGGTCTAAAGTAAAAAATAAATAAATAAAAAATTGTTGAAGCAAGCTAAGACTAACCATGTTTTGTCCAGATTTGAATATTGTGACATGGTGTAAGTAATTTAAAATTCAAATGAAAGTTTCCCAGCTCTTCCTTATAATCCTGTAGGGTAGGGGGAGCCAAGGCTTCTGCAGGAAATCCGAATTAGGCCAGTATGACCTGTTCAGATGGGCCAGGAAACAAATGCAACAAATGAATCAATGAATAAGTAAATTAGTAGCCAGACTTCATTTTTATTAATCACATGTATCAAAAGCTGCTTCCTCCTGTTGGTTCTACATCATCCAATACCCAAGCTGACTATTCCAATGACACACAGATAAATCGCAGCTTTTGAAACCATGTGGCGGACAATTATATCCACCAGGAAAAAAATATAGCCAGCTTGAAACTAGAGGTTTGGCAAAAAAAAAATTGTAGGTTTATTTGTAGAATTTTCATTGCTTAGTTGCAAAAACACTATACAGTATTTCTGAAAAATAATAATAATGAAAGGAATAGCGTGAGCTTAAAGAAGGATGTAAAACATGTTTCAATGGTAAAATTATGCCCGTTCCTGGGTTGGACAGCATTTCTGAGGTGCCACTATATTTTTGTACAGCAGATGGGGCTGTATAGCAAGAGACCTGAGCCATGTCAAATGCCAGTTTTCTGCTTTTCCTGCACTTTCTGAAACATAAGAAACTCTATCCATATCACATCCCCAAAACTTTTTTTAAAAAATAAATGTAGCATTATGTGAAAAAGGTAAAAAAACAAACTGAATATTTCTAACACAGACAAGTGTGAAAATAGTTCAATACATACAGCATGCCTAGATGGAGTATGCATACGATCACTTCTTTTGTTATAGAGAACTACCATGACCTTTTACAGCAGCAGTGGGGATCCTTTTACAGCCCGAGGTCCACATTCCAAGGGCCACATTCCAGTGGTGGGAAGGGCCAGAAGTGGATGGAACAATGAATGCAAGTTTCTCCTTTGGACAGTAGGTTAGCTTCACACACACACACACACACACACACACACACACACACACACACACCTTTCTCAATCTTCATCTCAGCAAGAAGAGTCATCATCTGAGCTCAAGGACACATCACTGCCAGGCAACAAATAATGAAGGACAAAGTGAAACAGGTCAAGTGAGAAGTGTAGCCTGAGGAGAGTCCCAAAGGACAGACAGAGAGACCTGGAAGACTGCCTGAGGCTCCCTACCCATTTAATAATTTTGCAAAAAACAAAAACGAGTTCAGTGCAAAGTGGTTGATTGAAATGCATACTTGAAAGGATTAAAACTCCTGCAATCCCTTCATGTGAAGGTACACCACTGAGATTCATCTCTGATTAAGATCTTGGGACAATGCTCAGCTCCAGATGCTACTTCTGCACTACAATGGGAGCTACACTGACACCAAATATTGTAGGTACCAGACCCAGACTTTACAGTACAGTGGTACCTCGGGTTAAGTACTTAATTCGTTCCGGAGGTCCGTTCTTAACCTGAAGCACCACTTTAGCTAACGGGGCCTCCTGCTGCCGCTGCGCCACCGGAGCACGATTTCTGTCTCATCCTGAAGCAAAGTTCTCAACCTGAGGTACTATTTCTGGGTTAACGGAGTCTGTAACCTGAAGCGTATGTAACCTGAAGCATATGTAACCCGAGGTACCACTGTAGTACCTCAGGTTAAGAACTTAATTCGTTCTGGAGGTCCATTCTTAACCTGAAACTGTTCTTAACCTGAGGTACCACTTTAGATAATGGGGCTTCCTACTGCCGCTGCACTGCCGGAGCACAATTTCTGTTCTCATCCTGAAGTAAAGTTCTTAACCCGAGGTACTACTTCCGGATTAGTGGAGTCTGTAACTTGAAGCGTCTGTAACCCGAGATACCACTGTATTATTCTATCACTCTTAATGCTTCTGCTGTTTTTCTGTGTTTTTAGTCTACAATTATTAGTGGTGCTTTTACTGAAGCTGTTTATGTCTTAAAATTGTTGACCCAGCGAATGGCCTGGGGCCACCTGAGAATGCAAAGTCACTGAAGCAAAGCTAGTGTGAAACTGATCACAAAGCTTCGACGGGAGGTTAATGCAAGTGGGACAATCCTAAGGTTTTAGTTTTTAATGTTCTAAACCATCTTGTTCCGAACTGAAGTACAGAAGTTTTCTAAATGGAAAGGCAAATGATAAACAAATAATGCTTCCATTAAAGCATAATGCTGAAACATGGATTAGTGTTGCATAAACACTAATCACATCTCTCCCTGGGCTCACATGCTCCAACTCCCTTTCCCTCATCATTTGAGGTGAGTACCTGTAGGAGGAGTTCAGAAGCTTTTGCTGCCTGTGCTGTGTTTAGCACCAACTATGGTTAGTTTAATGCAGGTGATACCCAGCCCTATTTCTCCATACCATGTGAACTAGATGAAGCCATGCTGAACTGGTGCCTGGATGACAGCCAATGAACTGAAGCTGAATCCTGAGAACATTGAACTACTGTTGGTTGGTGGTTCTCATGCCTGGGAGGTGGTTCAATAGTCTGTTCTAGATGCTGTCCTTGACACTTAGGGTACTCCTAGATCCAGCATTGACAACGTGAGTCCTGACATCAGTAGCAAGGGTTGTCTATCTCGGCTGTGGCTGATTCATCAGCTATGCCTGTTCCTGGTCAGCGACAGCATTGCTGCTGTGATCCATACTCTCACCTCATGTCCAGACTACTGCAATAAACTCTAGATAGGGTTACATTTCAAGATGGTCCAGAAACATCAGTTGGTCCTGAGCATGGCTACCAGGTATACCTGTGCAGTCATATAACATTAGTTCTGTAGGACATATAGCACTGGCATATGCTGATACATAAAGACCTAAGCAACTTTGGATCCAAGTTGATGGAACAAGGTTTGGCTTGTTGTGGGGAGACATGGAATATAGTCTTCTTTGTAGTGGCACCTGACTCCAAATCCCCTTCTTCTAGAGGTGCAAATTGCTCCTATGCTACTGGGCTTCCACATCAGGTTACAGAACACTTGTTCACCCCGACTTACGAGGAATTTACTGTTCCAAGTTTAGTGCAGCTGCTGTTGCATTTATAGCACGTAATTGTTTTGTATCTTTAGAAACCACTTAGGTTGCTGTTTTAGTGTTTGTTTCTAGGACTCTATAATCTAAGTTCCATTGTAATGATAATGGAAGCATCTTTAAAGCTTTCTTACCGGAAGCTCTACGCCGGCTCCCTCGGCGAATAAAGTGAGATGGACGCCGCAACCCCAGAGTCGTCTGCGACTGGACCTAACGGTCAGGGGTCCCTTTACCTTTACCTATGTACTTCTCCACATAGAATATAGCTAAATGGTGGAATTTGCTCCCTCAGGATGGCCACCAGCTTTGATACTTTTAAAATAGGATTAGAAAAATTCATGCAGGACAAATGCTATCAATGGCTACTAGAGGCAATACGCTTCTGAATAGAATCATAGAATCATAGAGTTGGAATAGACCACCAGGGCCATCGAGTCCAACCCCCTGCCAAGCAGGAAACACCATCAGAGCACTCCTGACATATGGTTGTCAAGCCTCTGCTTAAAGACCTCCAAAGAAGGAGACTCCACCACACTCCTTGGCAGCAAATTCCACTGTCAAACAGCTCTTACTGTCAGGAAGTTCTTCCTAATGTTTAGGTGGAATCTTCTTTCTTGTAGTTTGGCTCCATTGCTCCGTGTCCGCTTCTCTGGAGCAGCAGAAAACAACCTTTCTCCCTCCTCTATATGACATCCTTTTATATATTTGAACATGGCTATCATATCACCCCTTAACCTCCTCTTCTCCAGGCTAAACATGCCCAGCTCCCTTAGACGTTCCTCATAAGGCATCGTTTCCAGGCCTTTGACCATTTTGGTTGCCCTCCTCTGGACACGTTCCAGTTTGTCAGTGTCCTTCTTGAACTGTGGTGCCCAGAACTGGACACAGTACTCCAGGTGTGGTCTGACCAGAGCAGAATACAGTGGCACTATTACTTCCCTTGATCTAGATGCTATACTCCTATTGATGCAGCCCAGAATTGCATTGGCTTTTTTAGCTGCCGCGTCACACTGTTGGCTCATGTCAAGTTTGTGGTCAACCAAGACTCCTAGATCCTTTTCACATGTACTGCTCTCAAGCCAGGTGTCCCCCATCTTGTATTTGTGCCTCTCATTTTTTTTGCCCAAGTGCAATACTTTATACCAGTTCTAGGAAACCACAGGAGGGGAGGATGCTGTTATGTTCCAGTCCTTCTTTCACACATCTCATAGGCATCTGTTGGCCATGAGAATAGGATGCTGGACAAGATGGACCATCACCTGATCCAGCAGGGATGTTCTGGTGTTTTACTGTATGAAAAATAATGAGCCAAAATGACCTGCACAAAATGTCAACAGAAATCTTTTAACATGTTAGAAGATGAAATAGCTCTCCCCCCCCCCCCAGAAGGCACATAACGTTTCAGACAGGACACAATCCAGCCAATGCTTTCCATCAGTGTAAAGAGTTATGTTTGCACAACAAAATTTATCTCTGTCTCTCCTCCCCTTCTACACCCTCCCCCAAATCTGCTCTGGAAGATTGTTGGAACCTCCAAACATGAGGTTAGGGAGAAGTTCCGTAAACTGAGTGTCAGTCGTTGTGCTGATGGAATGAGTTAGTTGCATGCTGCTCATGATTTCTTCACAAATCTCCCAACTGAGACAAAAAATATGCAGTGCTCCAATAGTGCTGATTGCTGTCCAAAAAGAACAAGGACACCCTAGCTCTGAAAGACTGAATAGTTATACCGTAATTGTTACTGGGAGAGAGCTTCCAGATGAGTAGCTTGCAGCAAAAATAATTCTATGGTCCCTTAAAGACTATTTCATTTATAAGCATGAGCTTTCATGGGCTCTGTTCACTTTGTCAGATTGCATGACATGAAACAATTGTATGGTGAGATTTGAATGGTAGTGAGATGCAATAATAATAATAATAATAATAATAATAATAATAATAATAATAATAATAATCACAGTTGGTGACAATTAGAGCTTAAATATATGTTCAATAGGTACAATTTTAACCTTTTACATTAGCAGATTGGTGATAATTGCTGTGATTCTTGTATTAACATCTGAAGTGAAGCAGGAACCCATTCACAAGAAACACAAATGGCATTGGAAAGTTAATTAACACATTAAACTTATTGATGATCATTACATTGTTGTCTAGTTATAGATAATGCATTATTCAACAATATGTTTTCAAAGTCCAGTTTACATTGTGCCTTCAACCTTACTGTATCTAGTTACCATATTTTTCCGTGTATAAGACGACCCCCAATTTTAAACTTAATTTTTTTTGGGTGGGGGGAATATAGTCTTATACATGGGAAAATACAGTATATGCTCTCATGAAAATCAGTGTCTTAAAATGGTGGGTCACAGATGGCCTCTGTTGATATTGCAGAGTCCTGTGCACAACGGAATGACGAACAGTACGTGCCACATGCTTAAAGTTGCTTTATTTTCAGTTCATTGTTGAGAAATTACAAACATGCATCTTGCCTCTGCTGGAGCAGAGAAGCAACCGTCTTTCTCCTCGGAATAACGAACACCGAGAGAAACTGTGAAAAACAGGAAACCAGTGTACGTCACATCCAGCTTCCCTTTCCCGTGGGAAAACCCAACAGTACTCTGACTGTGGAATGTAAACATTGTCTTGTGACAAGCACTTTGCTGCACAGTGAAGAGAGCAGAAACCAACATCCTCCCCCTTTCCGTGAACATCACTGGGCAGCGTGTTCGTACAATATCAGTACAAACCCAACTTCTGTACATAGGTACAGTGTTGATCCCTTGATACAATCTTGGACAATACATCAGCAGGAATTTCATTACCTGGCATATAGGACACCGTTACGAGTCCCTTCTGAATATGTTCCCTAGCATGTTGCACCTTCAATTGCAAGTGCTTCGTGCTTTGCTTACAACCTTCCGAATTCAGCAAAGCCAAACATGCTTTGTTGTCCTGGTAAACCTGGATTGGACATTTGACAGGAATTCTCATGTCTTTGCACAATTGTAACAACCATTCACAATCCTTAAGTGAATAAGACAGTGCATTCAGTTCAGCTTCACAAGTACTTAAGCTAATTGTTGTTTGCTTCTTGCATGACCAATCAAATAGACCCTGATTGTACATGTAGCAAACTCCAGACGTACTTTTCCTGTCTGCAGTGTCACTTCCAAAACTAGCATCTGCAAAAATCTCAAGACCACCAGACTTCTGATTGTTAAATCTCAGTCTGTAATGCATAGTGCCTTTCAAATACCGCGCTATGCGTTTCAGAGCTTTCCAATCCTTAACAGTAGGATTGTTAACTTGTCTGCTTAGCAAATTACAGCTAACAGCAATGTCAGGTCTTGAACATCTGGCAATGAAGTTTAGCTTGCCTAGCACACTTCTGTACAGTGTAGTGTCAGAAAATGCTTCTTCAGTGTCATCTACCTGATAACCTGTTGTCATCGGTGTGTCTACAGGGTTAGCATCCATCAGGTTCAGTTTGCTTAACACATCAGCAATTTTCCGTGACTGGTGTACTAGAATGTTACCACTTTGATCTTTCTCTATTTCCAGAGATAGGTAGTTGTTTACCTCACCAAGATCTTTCATGTCAAAGTGCTCTTTCAGTTGAGCTAGGGCGTTATTGTACATTGTGACATCTTTCCAAAAGAATAAAATATCATCAACATAAAACAAACAATACAGCTTCTTTTGCCCCTCCTCTTTGACAAATACACATGGATCAGCTTTCCCTTGCTGAAAACCTAGAGAAAACAATGCTTCAGTGAGTTTTGTGTGCTAACACCGTGCACTTTGTTTGAGACCATAAAGGGACTTCTTTAGAGCACAAACAAATCCCTGTTTTACCTGTACGCCATCAGGTGGAAGCATATAAAGTGATTCACCTAGAGATCCGTACAAAAATGCTGTATTTACATCGTGGTGACTAATGTGTAGATTCTCCTCTGCAGCTAGCTTGAGCATAAGCCTAATGCTCTCATACCTCACAGTGGGTGAGTAGGTCTCGTGATAGTCTTCACCTGGTACCTGTGCAAAACCTCTGGCTACCAATCTGGCTTTGTGTCTGACTATCTTGCCATTCTGATCTGTCTTCGCTTTGAAGACCCATTTGCTTCCAAGCAGTTTCATTCCTGGAACTACTGGAACTAGCTCCCATGTTTTGTTCCTTTCTAAGGAATCAAGCTCAGCCTTCATGGCATTTAACCATGGCTCAGCTTCCTTAGAATCCAAATCCTGGATTTCTTGGAAACTTGAAGGTTCAAATACCTTCTTGGAGCTCTTAACAGCTGCTACTGCTGTTTTAGCAAATTCATCAGCAAATCTCTTTGGAGGTCTGCCTTTTGTGGCTCTTTGTGACCTGCGAATCAGCCTTAAGTCTTCAACACTTTCCTCTTCCTTCTTAGGAGAAAAGTGGCCTATTGTGAACAATGGTTCTTCCAATTCTTGATCAGAGCTTTCAGAGGGACGCATAGAGGCTTTCGCACTCTTGAAATCCTCTGAAGTATCCGATTCAGTTTCAGACTCAGAATCAGAACCTTCATCAGTGGGTGTGGGTTGTTGCGGCTGCTTTTGCTGTTGCTTATCCTCAGTCTCATCACTGTCATCAGGATAACATTGGAAAATTCCCACATTCTCCCCCCACTTGGCATTGTACTCAACACTTCTTGTGAGCTTAATTGTCTTAGAGTCAGTCATCATTATTCTGTAAGAACCTTTCTGATAACCTAGAAAGATACCATGCAATCCACGTTTGCCTAACTTGGAGCTTTGTGGTGAGTGAACCCACATGTCAGAACCAAAAATTTTCATGTGTTTGATGTATGGTTTCTTGCCAAACATCTTCTCATATGGGGTACAACCAATCGCTGAAGATAACCTGCGATTGTAACTGTAAACAAAACACGAGAGAGATTCGGCCCAATAACTCTCTGGAAGATTGGCATCATGCAGCAAGGTTTTTAACCCTTGAAGCAATGTCTGATTTGCCCTTTCGCAAAGTCCATTCTGCCATGGCGAGCGAGGACTGGACAAATCGTGTTGAATTCCTTTCTCAGTCAGAAAAGCTTCAAACTGCTGAGAAGTGAATTCTCCCCCACGATCAGTGAAAAGAGTCTTTATCTTCTTACCATGCACATTTTCCAACCAAGCACAGAATTCCTTGAACCTTGGAAAAGCCTCTGATTTCTGCTTGAGATTGTACACATAAATATACCTGGAAAATGCATCAATGAGAACCATGAAGAACTTATTTCCACCCAAAGAGGGTGATAGTGGACCAACTAAATCAGCATGAACAACCTGGTATGGTTCTGTAGCTTGCCTACTAGACACCTTACCTTTCGCAGCCATTTTCACCTTGTTTGCTGCGCATGCCTTGCACTTCATGTGGTACCTGCAGGGTTTAATAGTCATACCTTCAACCAAGGCAGGCATTTTAGATACTGCCTCAAAATGCAAATGACCAAATTTTCGGTGAAAATCATGAATACATCCTGCATGCAAACTTTTGTTAGAACCTGCAATGCAACAAGTCTCATTCTGCACATCATCATAATACAAAACAAACAAACGATCAACATTTTCAGCATGCAATACAAAATCGTCCTTCTTTGTGATGGTGCATTTCTTGTTCTTGAATGAAACGTCAATGTCCCGTTCATTCAGCTGCATAACGCTGAGTAGATTGTGTGTGGCATCTGGGACATAAAGTACATCCTGTATCGATAAGTCCAAACTGTGAAGTACAACAGTTCCGTAGCCTTGACTGGGGATCGTGTGGTCATCCGCCTGGTGAATCGCACCTTCCTGCTGTGTAAAAGACACGAACAGTCGCTTATCGTTGCACATGTGGTGGGTAGCTGCTGAATCAACAACGAAGAAAGATCTAGACGTCTTCTGGACCTTTGCAACGTTTGGAGTGAAGCGTGAGACCATTGCCTTGTGCTGCGTTGTCCTGGAGACCGGACCTTTGCCTTTGCTTTGGCCTTTTCCACGCGCTGAACTTCCGCTGCGCTGCTCTGTCTTGGCCTTGGGATATCTGCATTCCCTCTTCATATGGCCTAGACGTCCACACGAGTAGCATTTCACTGCCTTCAAAGCTTTGGCGCCCTCTGGTGGTTCCACTGCACTCTGGGATGACGTCTGTGAAGACTCCCCCATACCCATGCAGCTAGCACCCCGGCGATCTGCTTCATTCTGGATCACGGCAGTAACATATGCTACTGTGAGCTGAGCAGTTGGCTGAACAGCAATCTGAGTGGCAACGGACTCCCAACTTGGACCCAAAGAATGTAGTATCATGAAGGAATACACAGCCTCTGGAAAGTTGAGTCCTCTCTGTTGCAGCTCATGTCTCAGATTTTGCATCTCCATCAGGTGTGTACGCACATCTCCACCTTCAGCAAGAGCCATACCATGCAGCTTGGCATAGTAGTACATTGAGGAACCAGCTTCCGTCCTCAAGTGAGCCTCTCTTAAAGTGTCCCAAATTTCTCTGGCTGTGGTCTTTCCACGCAACAGACAGAGCTCTTCTGGGGATACTATCAACGTAAGCGTTCCCCTTGCTTTTGAATCCTTAGTAGCCCATTCATCTGTAATTGGAGCTGGGGGGTTGTCTGTAATAACATTAAACAGACCTTCTTTCCGCAGAACAGCCTCTGCATACTGCACCCAGTTCGTATAGTTTTTCTTATTGAGCTTAGGAATCCCAAAAGCATCAACCAGCTTTGCATTAGCCATCATTGCTGCTTTAAACAAGCTGCGTCACTGCTGCTTTCAAACCTCATTCCAAAAGCACTTGTAAAAAGTACTTTCGCTTTCCCAGCCTCCAAGCCTTTGCCTTAGAGCCTTTGCCTGTATCGCGGCAAAACGGCTTTAAAAGTACAAAGTCCAGCCATAAAACCATAAACTAGAAGCTGGCAGGCTGCCCGGAGCATGAGCACATACCTCTCATCAATCAAACTCGACGCGCAGAGCAGATAACTCCGATCCGTTTCTCTGTCCCTCTGCCGGCATTCCGACTCGGCTTCTGGAGTCTCCATTCTTCAGTTTGATTGCGTCTTTCTGGGCCCATAACCAAAAATGTTGTATTTGCAGAGTCCTGTACTCAGCGGAATGATGAGCAGTACGTGCCACATGCTTAACGTTGCTTTATTTTCAGTTCAATGTTGAGAAATTACAAACATGCATCTTGCCTCTGCGGGAGCAGAGAAGCAACCGTCCTTCTCCTCGGAACGAAGAACACCGAGAGAGCAGTGAAAAACAGGAAACCAGTGTACGTCACATCCAGTCTCCCATTCCCGTGGGAAAACCCAACAGTACTCTGACTGTGGAATGTGAACATTGTCTTGTGACAAGCACTTCGCTGCACAGTGAAGAGAGCAGAAACTAACACTCAGCCCATGTCCCCTTAGATGGCATGTGCTGACATCACACCGCTCCAGGGCATTTTGAGGGGGGCACCCCCTTGAAAATTTGGAGTCCTTGGCCTCCCCATCCTGTATATGTCACAAGCACACCATGGGGGTGTGCTGACATTGTGTGATCCCAGGGAATTTTGAGGGGGCCCACGCCTATTGAAAATTTTGGGAGTACCTTGATCCCCTAGATATCTCAAGCACACCATAGGGAGTGTTAAAGTCTCACTGTCCCAGGGAATTTTGAAGGGGCCCACCCCTTCTTTAAAATTTCGGGGGTCCTCAGTCCTTTGCCACTATAGGCTGTGCAGTCATGCCACAGGGTGTGCTGATGTCAGGCCTCTGGATTTCCCTCTTGCATAGATGCTGTATTGGGTCCCTGGACAGCAGGTGGAGGATATCTGCAGGATTAGGAGCAACTGAGGAAAGACACAGTTGTTGCAAATTAGGCTTCGGGGTACTTACAGAGGAGAAGGAAGGGGTGAGGCATACAGAACTTGGCTGGGAGTGGGATTTGTGGGGCTGGCAGGGTGAGGCTGCAGCAAGAAACTGCTAGGGTGTTTTCCTTGGGGGAACAGTTTGCGACAGAACACTGGGGAAAGAGTTTGTGGTGTAAAAATCCTTTTTTAAAAAAGTTTGTATTTATTGATTGATACTTATTCTAAGACAGACAGAAATAATATTCATTATAAACATATATTTTATAATATACTGAGTTAAAACAGCTACTTAAGCTAAGAAAGAGCAGAAAGAAAGTCAGAAGGAAGAAAATACAAGAAAAAGAGAAAACAAAAGTAGAAGACAAAGGGAAAGAAAGAAAACTAAAGGGAGAGACTAGAATAAAAGGACTTCTGGGTCTCAGTAGCTACGTATGATACTGGTTTATAGAAAATAGAATGTTAAAGAGAGTATTTTTTTTTCAATCTTCAAATTCAGATACTGCAAGTTCATTTTCTCTTTCACACAAAAGGTCCATAGGAAACTTCCAATCCTTAACAAATGCTAGTAATGATTTTTCTCTAATTAAACATGTTAGCTTAGCCATCTAAGGCAATGTGGGGTAAAACTCCTGTGGTTGTAGATATTTTTATTTTATTTTTTGCAGCAAGGGGAGGGCTGGGAGCAAGGTCATTGAGGCTTTTCCCAGTCCATGAAATTCAGAAGCATTATAAACAAACATTACAATTCAACTTTAGCTTAAACACATTCCTACTTTCATCTCGGGTTTCCCCCACCTTAAAAAAGAAAGAAAAAAAGCTTTCAGACTACCCAAAGAGGATTAGCAATGAGATTGTAAACTTGAGGACGGGAACTATCTTTTTTGTTTGTGTGTGTGGGGGGGAATTATTTACTTAGACATAATATTTGTACCTACTTAACATTTGGTTTATCAGTTTTCCTACTACATAAAAACCAAATATTAATACAACTTTTATAGTAGCAAAAAGCAAAGGCAGCTTTGCATAGCCTATTGCGTTTAGGCGTTATTCAAGCTTAAGCTTTAGGCCCGGACCCAAAATTTCAAAGCCAATGTTTCCAAAAGATTGTGCTGTTTTAATATTAAGTGTGAAAACATTTAAACAATCGTCACTTACAGTTCCCATAGTTGTTTGCTAATAGTAATGGAGAATCTGTGACTCTTTTGGATGCTATTGGGACTCCAGCTGGAAGAGAAGCTGGAAAAGGAATACCGTATTTTTCGCTCTATAACACGCACCAGACCATAACACGCACGTAGTTTTTAGAGGAGGAAAACAAGAAAAAAAATATTCTAAATGAAACAGTGGATGTATGATTTTTGTGGTTCATGCTGTGGCCACAGACATGTGATCTGACAGTGAGTTTGGAGTAGCCCATTGCAAAAATCCTGAGGATCCATGTGGATCCATGCTTTGTAACCATGTTTTTGCACCACTGCGACCCTAGGCAACAGTGGGTGCGTGATTTTTTGGGTGCAGGCTGTAGCCATGGACATGCTATGTTATCTGATGGTGAACTTGGGGTGACCCAATGCAAAAATCCTGAGGATCCATGTGGATCCGTGCTTTGTAACCACGTTTTTGCACCATTGCAGCCCCAGGCAACAGTGGGTGCGCGATTCTTTTGGTACAGACTGTAGCCATGGACATGTAATGTGATCTGATGGTGAATTTGGGGTGACCCAGTGCAAAAATCCTGAGGATCCATGTGGATCCGTGCTTTGTCACCACGTTTTAAATGGGGTGGGAAGGAAAAACACAGAAGGGACAAGGAGCACAAGAGGGGTGTGCGGAGAAGCAGCTGGCTAAGAATGCAGGGGAGGGGGTTTAACGGGGTGGGGGGGAGGAAAGGAAAGCAAAAGGCCCCCCCCAAGCCAGCCCCCCCTCTCTCTCTCCCACCTGCATGTTTTTCGGCTGCCTGCGAGTCCCTAGAGCACGGAGAGGAGGAGGTGGTGGGCTGGAGCCTGCACGCAGTGTGACTCGGAAAGAATTAGAAGGAAGGACTCGATCCTTTCCTTAACCCTCTGCTTGCCAGGAGGGCAGGGGATTCCCTTCTCTTTGTTGAGTTTGAGCAAACGCAGCAACAGAAGCAGGTGGGCAGTAGGACCCTGAGGCAGAATGCAGGAAAGCAGCAGCTTCCGCCTTCCCTCCGCCCGCCCGCCCGATCTTATTTTTGCCTGATTTTTGCCTATTTTTGCCCCTGCGCTCCGGCGAGTCAGCTCCAGGGACCACACATTCGCTCAATAACACGCACAGACATTTCCCCTTACTTTTTAGGAGAAAAAATCTGCGTGTTATAGAGCGAAATTTACGGTAGCTGGGGAAAGACACAGCTGTTGATAATGAGGCTTCAGCGTTCTTAGAGGAGAAAGGGGCGAGGCAGAAAGGCTTTTGATTTTCTTTCACCCATAGAAGCCCAGCTAAAACATTTATATATATTAGAAAATTTCAGTACTTCCTAATCCATGAAATTCAGAAGCTTTATAACGAAACATTGCAGTACACCTTTAGCTTAAACACATTCCTGCTTTTCTCTCTGGTACTGAATGTGGGAAACACCCTATGTGCTTTGCAGGCATTTCACACAACCTTGCCATTACTTGATAAGTGTAATTGCGTGTCAAGGTCCCCAAGCCACCCCTCAAATAACTCACAACACACACATAATTTTTGTTTAAGGTTTTTGGCATAATTTTGGCCACAACTTTATTAACATACATGATTGTTAGTGGTTGCTTAGGCATTGGTTAAGACTATCTTTTTTTTTTAAATATAAACTATTTTATTAAGTTTTAAAACACACAATAAAGAGTAAACACACAAAATCCCCTCACCAAACAGAATAACAAACAAAACACCAAATGCAAGAACACCAACAAACACTATAGATAGAAAAAAGAAAAAAGAAAAACAAAAACATAACTATTCAAAAACTTTTTTATATAACTAACTGGACTTCCTCACATCTCCCTTACCCTGCGTTCTTTATAATAGAAAATACCAGCAAATTGTTACCTTATTTCATATCTTATTTTGTACTTTTCAAACGTTATATTTTTTAATTTTAAAGTAGTTTTTGTCAGTTATTTGTACCTTAAATTAAACATTGTATTACTTTAAACTTCGACCTTATCTTACTTATAACTTAGTTTCTATATCTCACAATCAAATTACTGGAGCCATATTTTTCTAGACCATGCAATTTCTTAACATTCATATAACTTATATTGTTTTTGTAAGTAGTCTTTAAATTTTTTCCAGTCCTCTTCCGTTGTTTCTTCTCCCAACTCTCAGATACTGCCAGTCATTTCAGCCAGTTCCATATAGTCCATCAGTTGCGTCTGCCACTCTTCCAGTGTGGGCAAATCTTGTGCCTTCCAATGTTTTGCAATAAGTATTCTTGCTGCTGTAGTCGTGTACATAAAAAAGGTTCTGTCCTTTTTTAGCACTTTCTGGCCGACTATGTCCAAAAGGAAGGCCTCTGGTTTCTTGGTAAAGGTATATTTAAATACCTTTTTTAGCTCATTGTAGATCATTTCCCAGAAGGCCTTCACTTTTGGACAAGTCCACCAGAGGTGAAAAAATGTCCCTTCAGCCTCCTTACATTTCCAGCATTTATTATCAGACAGGTGATATATCTTTGCAAGCTTGACTGGGGTCATGTACCACCTATATATCATTTTCATAATGTTTTCCTTCAAGGCATTACATGCCGTGAATTTCATTCCGGTGGTCCATAACCTTTCCCAGTCCTCAAACATAATGTTATGCCCAATATCCTGTGCCCATTTTATCACGGCTGATTTGACTGTCTCATCCTGAGTGTTCCATTTAAGCAGCAAGTTATACATTCTTGAAAGTACCTTAGTCTTTGGTTCTCACAATTCTGTCTCTAACTTCGATTTTTCCACCTGGAATCCTATCTTTTTATCCAATTTAAATACCTCTTGAATTTGAGCGTAGTGTAACCAATCTTGCACCTTATTCTTTAATTTTTCCAAACTCTGCAACCTCCAATTATCTCCGATTTTTTCTATTATTTCCCAATATTTCGGCCAACCGGCCTCCATATTGAGTCTTTTTCGGGCCTTCGCCTCCATTGGTGATAACCATTCTCGGGGTCTTGTTTTCTAATAAGTCTTTATATTTTGTCCAGACAATAAATATTGCTTTTCTGACAATATGGTTTTTGAATCCTTTGTGAACCTTTACCTTGTCGTACCACAAATATGCATGCCATCCAAAAGCATTATTAAACCCTTCCAGATCTAGGACATCAGTGTTCTCTAACAGTAACCAATCCTTCATCCAGCAGAAGGCTGCGGCTTCATAATATAACCTTAAGTCCGGCAGGGCAAATCCCCCTCTTTCCTTTGCATCAGTTAAAATCTTAAGTTTTATTCTGGGCTTTTTGCCCTGCCAGACAAACTTAGAAATATCTTTCTGCCACTTTCCAAAACACTCCACTCTGTCCACAATCTGTAGGGTTTGAAACAAAAACAACATCTTTGGCAATACATTCATCTTTATAGCTGCAATTCGACCCAACAAGGAAAGCTTCAATCTTGACCAAGTTTCTAGATCCTTTTTAATTTCTAGCCAACATTTTTCATAATTGTCTTTAAATAAGTTCAGGTTTTTAGCAGTCAAATTTACCCCTAGGTATTTCACCTTCTTTACAATTTTTAGGTCTGTCTCTTTCTGAAACCTTTCTGATTCCTCAGTTGTCAATTTTTTTCCCAAAACCTTGGTTTTTTGCTTGTTCAGTTTAAACCCCGCCACACGACCAAACTCATGAATTAATTCTAAAACTCTTTTCGTGCTAGATTCTGGCTCCTGTAATGTTAAAACCAAGTCATCTGCAAAAGCTTTCAGTTTGTATTGTTTCACTCCGACCTGTATTCCTTGCACCAACCGGTCCTCCCTAATCATGTTCAAAAACACCTCCAGGACTGAGATAAAGGGGATATGGGGCAACCTTGTCGTGTTC
Organism: Podarcis bocagei; assembly: GCF_964188305.1. Taxonomy (NCBI): domain Eukaryota; kingdom Metazoa; phylum Chordata; class Lepidosauria; order Squamata; family Lacertidae; genus Podarcis; species Podarcis bocagei. The sequence goes on along the minus strand of NC_138131.1, from coordinate 91,742,740 downwards.
CTTTTTCAATTTTAAACTCTTCTGTCACCACATTGTTAACTATCAGTTTAGCTTTTTGCTCTGAGTAAATTGCCTCTGTTCCATTTTCAAACCCCCGTCCCACTCCCATCCCTTCAAGGTTTTTCTTCATGAATTTCCAAGAAATGTTGTCAAAGGCCTTCTCTGCATCAATAAAAATTAGCACTGCTTTTGTATTTATGTTGGTTTGCAAAAGTTCCAAAATGTCAATAATGTTCCTAGTGTTATCAAACAAATGTCTACCTGGGAGAAAGCCTGCCTGGTCTTTATGAATTACTTCATTTAACACTTTTTTGAGTCTATTTGCCAAGATATCTGCAAAAATTTTGTAATCCACATTTAGGAGTGAGATGGGACGGTAGTTCTTAAGTTGAGTCTTTTCAGTTTCCAATTTAGGTTTCAATGTGATGAAAGCTTCTTTCCACGATTCCGGCGCCTTCTTCCCCTCCATGATCTGATTACAAACCTCCAATAGTGGTTGTATCAAAAAATCTTTCAATGTTTTATAATACTTGGAGGTAAGACCATCTGGCCCTGGAGATTTGCCTAGTTGCATATTCTGAATGGCACCCTCAATTTCATGTTGTGTTATCTTGTAGTTCAGGATTGTTCTCTTTTCCTGAGATAATTTCGGTAACCCATTAATTTTTATGAATTGGTCTATCTCCGTCTCATTTTGCGGCCCTTGCGTATAAAGGTGTTTGAAGTATCTCTGGAAGCACTTTCTAATTTCCTCTGGTTTCTGGATATTTCTCCCTTCAATCTCTAGGTTTGTAACCGTATTCAATTTTTGTCTCTTCTTCAACTGCCATGCTAGCAGTTTCCCACACTTATTCGCTGATTCAAATGATTTTTGTTTCATTTGTTTAATTTTCCACTCAACTTCTTGATTTATCAATTTAGCATATTGTGCTTGGTGGAATTTGATTTCTCTCAGAACCTCCTGTGATTTTGGTTTTGATCTCAATTTTTTCTCACCATCTCTTATCTTCTCTAAGATCTTATCTTTTTTTCATTCCAAAGTCTTTTCTTTATCGTGTTCTGTTGTATCAAAAACCCTCTCATAACAGCTTTACTTGCGTCCCAGATTACTCTTTTTTCCACCGTGGTATTCAAATTTATTTCAAAGTAGTCTTTCAAAGTTTTTTGGGCCTTCTTCACAATCTCCTGATCTCTTAATAGGGTGTCATTTATTTTCCATCTGAAGGAACCAATTGGAGTAAGTCTCATTTCCACTTTCATAGCGTTATGGTCGGAGCAGGTTTTGGGGCAGATTTCCACTTTTCTGGTCTTAGGTGCCAGCCCTCTAGTTATCCATATTTGGTCGAATCTTGTCCAAGACAGATGGGCTTCAGAAAAGAATGTTCCTTCTTTACCTAGGGGGTTCTTTGTCCTCCAAATGTCAATCAAGTCCATATTGTCAATTAGTTCAAAAAAGGTTTTAGGTAGTCTGCCGTCTTTTGTTAAGTTTTGATTTTGTGACTTGTCCATATTTGTGGAGACCACCCCATTCATAACTCCCATCATAATGATGTTGGTATAGTCCAAATAGTCCAGCATTGTCTCATGCAGTTTCTTATAGAATTCTGATTTCCCCTCATTCGGTGCATAGATTCCTAAAATTAAAAACTTTTCTCCTTGAGTCTGTATCTCAATAGCCAAAATTCTTCCTTGCTCATCTTTAAATAAAAATTTTGGTGACAGGCTCTCCTTTGCATAAATCACCACTCCTCTTTTCTTAACTCTCTCCGATGAGATAAATTCTTGGCCTAATCTTTTATTGATTAACACTTTCCTATGGAGCCTAGTCACATGCGTTTCCTGCAAGCAAATAATGTCCAATTGTTCTTTTTGCAATATGTGAAATATTCTTCTTCTTTTTTCCGGGGAATTCCCGCCATTAATGTTCCAACTAAGAAGCTGCAGAGTCATCCTGGATCAATCTGTTATTCCTTTGGTGGTGGCGTCTCTTCCTTTGAATCCTCTGGTCCCCAGGGTGCAGGTGTAGGTGCAGGTACCGGCGGAGGTGGTGGCCAGGATGCTATTGCTCCTTTCTGAAGGTCCTCTTTGTGGTCGTTCAAAAACTTTTGTTGGTCTTCTGCTGTCTTAATTTTAACTTTCTTTCCTTTGAAGTTGAAGGATAATCCTTGAGGAAATTCCCACCTAAAGGGAATTGAGTTGCCTTTCAGTAGTTTTGTTAATTCCGTATATGTAGCTCTAAGGTCCAAGAGTTGTTTCAGAATATCTTTGTAAGTTTCTGCTCTGTTGCCTTGAATGTCAAGTGATTTTCCAAAATGAAGGCCTAGTATTTTATCTCTCTCTTGCTTGGATCTCAAAATGATCAAACAGTCTCTGGATCTGTCCTTCCTCACCACTCTTCCCAATCTAAAAGCACTTACAATTTTAAAATCCTTATCTTCTTCTATCCCCCAGAACTTTGAGAATTCCGATGTCAAATAGCCGATCAAATCTCCCTGTTCAAGTTCTGGGATTGCTCTCAATCTAAGGTTGTTTTCCCTATTTCTCAGTTCAACCATAGACAGGTAGGCCTGCTGTTCACCAATCTGTTTGTGCAAGGGCTTTACCTCCACCTTTATTGCCTCAAGCTTCTGATTGGCTTCCACGGCTTTTTGGTTAGCTTCCTCAGCCAATTTGCGATTTTCTGCAGTTGCTTCCTGGAGATTCCCAATTGCTTGTGTATGTTGAGCAACTTGGTCAGTCAGTTTGCTTATAGTGGCTGTGGCTTGGTCAATTTTGGACGAATGCTCATCCGCCTTCTTATTTAAAATTTCCAATTGTCCCAAAATTTGATCTAAGACTGCTGCAGATCCTCCTGAAGCCATATCCTCTAATGGTGTTTGCTCAGCTACCCCTTCTTGTGTCCCTAAAACAGCTGGGACAGATGATCTGCGTGGCGGAGAAGTCAAGGTTGTTTGTACCAGTTGTTTAGCTTTCGTTTTAGCCAATCTTGCTTTCCCTGTGCCACTCATTCCAATCCTGTCTACGTGCGGCATTGGTTAAGACTATCTGTTCCCCCCCCGCCCCCCGCCTGGGGACAGAACTTACTTCCGGATTCCACCGAAAGCCAGTAAGGGAAAACAATATTGGGGAGAAATGGAGCTGAGCGACAGGCCCTCACTTCTCCCCGCATGCTCCCTAGGGCTTGCCGGTCCTAGCCCCATTCCAGGGATTCGGACGAAAACATGGCAAGCCCCTGGGTTCCTTTAACGGAATTCCCTTTCCGCAGCAGCGTTGGAGGGGCAGGCCCAGCCAATCCTTGCCCCTGTTCCAAACAATTTGATAACCAATGCCTAACCGCAACTTACAAGTTGTGACGATTTGCAGTAGGCAAAAAACAAATCAGCCAGATGGACAAAATTCCTACCAGTCCCCTGCCACAACAGCAGATGACCCCATGACAGGCATAGCAAGGTCGACGCAGAAAACCCTTAAATTTAGGGCGGGCGGGTGTTCCGATGCACACAGCAAAGAGAAAGTTTCCAAGCTGCGTGCACAGAGTATAAAGCATTAGATCCCTCCCACCAAATTGCAACACATAAATTGCCCCAGCAACTCAACCAACTAATCATTGCCACAGGCCAACTTTTCAATCATGCCTGGCAACCAAGGAGGGGGTGTGTGGCCTGATAGACCCCACCGCAACCAGCGCTCTCCATTAAGGAGAACACTCTTTGTCACATGAAAGTGGTGGGGCGTGGGTGAGAAGGCAAAACCTGTTTACATCCCAGGGGAAAGAAATGACTTGGGTATCAATCACCCATTTTCTGACTTCCTTCTACACTTGACCAGATGTACCCTCTTCGGCTGTGTCTGTCTTTCCAACCAGGGAAATGTTAATGCAATTTGGACTGTAAACAGAGTCAGGTACAGCTGTCCCCATGATCATAGCTGGAAGAAAATTACATCTGTGTCCACAGAAATGCCTGCCAGTGTTTCAGTCAGTAGTTCAGTTCATGCTTACATGCCCACATGTGATTTCAGCTGAAGTCTGCTTATGTGCGAGGGAAATCAAGCAGGCAAACATTTGGCAGCAACTCGCCATGCACTCGTAATGTACAGTACTTCCAGTCTGTAGGATGGTTCAGTTAAGAGAGATGTGATGTTTCGTTTCTCTGTGCCAAGTAACTGCAGCATCACAAGCAAGTTCCCCAGAGGTTGCAAAACTTGACACACAGATTCCATAAGCCCCTCTGCTTCTCAAAAGGCTAAACTGTGCTCTCGCCTCTTTTTTTTGCTCATTGTTAGTGCCCTCGCGTATGCATCTTGCTTTGTTGGGTTGCCAGGCTCCATAGAATCATAGAGTTGGAAGAGACCACAAGGGCCATCGAGTCCAACCCCCTGCCAAGCAGGAAACACCATGAGAGCACTCCTGACATATGGTTGTCAAGCCTCTGCTTAAAGGACCTCCAAAGAAGGATGTGGATGGCATAATGACCCGCAGAGAATCTTGTGGTAGATAATGAGGTATGAAAAACAATAAATCACATTTTCTGCTACATTGTTAAGCATCAGGTCACCACTAGATCTTGACAATTTCCTGCAATGATCGGTGCTTAGAAGGCCTATGATTCAGTTCCAGGAGATATTGGTGACAGGCGCTGTAAGGCAAATACTGCTTCAGCCTACCAAGAAATTCCTCTTGAAAGAAATTTGTCTCTCACCTGAGGGATAATTACCTCCTGTACCTGGAAATGCTTCATTTCAAATTACTGTGGACTTGACTGTTCACATAATTTCACTCTCTGTGCTTATGTGCACATTCCACATGTACTAATCCAGGGATTCAAAGGTGAAAAGTAGGCGAATAGGTAAGCAGTGGCGGCGGTGGGGGGAGAATGGTGGGGCCAGAATGCACAAACTTTTCAAGGCTAACTTGACTGAAGCTGCATAGGCAGACCAAGCAGCTACTCACAGGCAGGAGAAGGGATGGCGGGCACAATTCAAGAGGCAGCTGCTATTCTGTAATCAGCTTTTTGCCAAATTGCAGTCAAATTCCTCGGATGTGACCCAGGCGTGTCCATCCACGTCCATCGCATGTCCTACTTGGCTACCTACATCCCATGCCTCCTGTGGCTGCTCAAGACGGCCACTTGCAGTCCCATAACAACCCAGCGGTGGCCAGTGGCGGCCCCTTCGGTATCGGAGGGACTGATCCCCCTGCCTAGAAATATTGAGGGGGCTGAAGCCCCATATACCCGTTACCCCTGCTTTCTTGTATCTTTTGGTTTAGAAAGGGGTCCTTACTGTCACAGTTGCTTCTCTCATAGGAGATAGATGGTGAAGACTCCACCTGTTCTGATTCTCTCATGTCCCACTCGGCTACCTATGGTGTGTGCCTCCTGCAGCTGTAGGTGACTGTCATTTGCAGCCCCATAACTACAACCTGGCGATGGGGGATAGTGGGGGGGGGGCGGGCTGAGCCCCCATGGCCAGGATTTAATCCAGCTGGGAATGGATTTAATAATCTTGTGTTTTCCGAGAATGCATGTAGCTGCCCCACCAGTTTGCCTGAGATGGGTGGGAGGAGTTATTAACATTCCAAATTCTCCTTCATCTTTCACTCACTGGCCCATCTGTGTGGTCAAATTACTCAATGTGACCTAGATGTGTTCATCCACACCTGTCGTACGTCCCGCTCAGGTACCTACGCCCGGCGCCAAATGAATTGTTTGGTCCCATAGGCTGCATTAAGATGGGGTGAAAAACTAAGGATTTTGCTCTAGTTTGAGTTGCCAATCATTCTGGTTCCTTCGTCTTGGTTAAAAGTTGTTTATTTGTTTGGAAACCTGTTATGATACCCTGCAGAATGCAAATGGATTAAATCAAATTTTCCCCCTCCCCTCTCCTCTCCTCCATCTTCGCCTCCCCTGCCAGGCGTGGCCATTCATATTTCTCGCATGTCCCTCGTGGCTAACAGGGCCCTTGGCCTCCCACGGCTGCTGGGGACAGTCATTTGTGGCCACAGCAACAGCCTGGTGGTGGGGGATGGCGGTCCCCTCAATACTGGGGGGACTGAGCACCCTTCCTAGAAATATTGAGGGGGCTAAAGCCCTGGGTATCTACGAGGTCTGCCCTGCCTTGTACCTGCAGTCAGTCATTCCGGCCAACTGAGGCAACAAGTCCTCAGTAGAGAATCAGCTCTGCTGGGATCATTAGAATTCTGCAAATAGCAGGGGCATCAGTGCCTTGGTACTTCATCCTCTGTTGGGTTCCTCATCGTCTTTTACAAAGGAAATGGGGCTGCTGCAGTTGGACAGTTGCTTAAGACATGCCTGCAAGGAGGTGTGGGCCAGCTCTGACACAGAGCACTCTGCACCCAAAATGGCAGGAAATGCAATCAAACTTCCGAATCTGAACTACACACAGGCTAACACCAGGCAGGCCCCAGAAGAAGGATCTTTCTTGTATCTTTTTGTTTGCAAGGGGTCCTTGCTGTCATAGGAGCTTCTCTGCTAGGAGAGGTACGGGGTAGGTTTCTTTTCCTGCTTCTGCTTTCCCAACAAATATTTTAAATTGCTAAATTATGGCTTGATTTTTGTATTTTTTGTTAACTGCCTTGATCTTTTCAGAAGAAAAAAAAAAAATCAGTGACCGTTGATGCCAGGAGACCACCGGATCGTGAAAGGCCAACCAGCTCATGCCCAGTATGATAGGCGGACCCGCCAATGTGGCCACGTGAAAGGCGATGACCTCGGAGTGGGTAGACACCCGCATCCTCATGGGAGGCGTTTGATGGGTCACTTCACCTCCCAACAGTTCTCTCCCAGCAATTGTAGTGACTTGCAGCGGAAAATCCAAAGGCCTCAGGTTCAGTTGGTGCTGCTCTGCAAACTCCTTGAAGAAGAAGAGTTGTTTGGATTTGATATCCCGCCTTTCACTCCCCTTCAGGAGTCTCAAAGCGGCTAACAATCTCCTTTCCCTTCCTCCCCCACAACAAACACTCTGTGAGGTGAGTGGGGCTGAGAGACTTCAGAGAGAAGTGTGACTGGCCCAAGGTCACCCAGCAGCTGCATGTGGAGGAGCGGAGACGCGAACCCCGTTCCCCAGATTACGTGACTACCGCTCTTAACCATTACACCACAGTGGCTCTCCAAAAATGACGCCGAAGCTCCGGAATCAACCAAAGCCAACTCCTCCACCGCGTGGCCATTCGGGAGCTCTAAGACCACCTTCAACATTATGCTTGCTTTGGGGTGTCCGAGCCGAGGACTTTCGCTGTTGCTCCCGCCTGGCTGTTGCCTCGGTTCACCACCAGCCAGGCTTCCCCGTTTCCTGAAGTCTGGGGTTCCTCTGCCTCTGCCTGCTGGGTGGCCCCAACCATTCCCTGTGTGCTGGTCCCAGGGGGAGGTTACAGTGAGGCGTGGTCAGAGTCCGGTCCTGGGTTGAGGGTCTGGAGACTGTCCACCCAAGGGTGAAGCGGGGTCCAAAGCGAGGGGCCGGGCAAGGTCGGGAGCTCTGGAAGAACAGGTCTGGGTGCTGGCAGAAACAGGTTTCCAACGACGTTGCTCCCGCAACCTGGCCTTTATCTTCTCTGAGGCCAGGGGCGGTCCCGGCCCACAGGTGACCCGCCTCTCCTGGCCTTAAGGCGAGCACTCCTCCTGAGAGAACCCAGTTCCCTCCGCCTCTCTGCCCTGAGCCTCTGCAGCTCAGGAGAGGCTGGAGGGTTACTGGACCCAGGGGGAGGCTCACCTTCCCCTGACAGGGCTGGGAGAGGCGCACCTGTAGGCAATTGGTCCTCAATCACCTCCGGAGCCAGAGTGGATTCATCTGGTGTCTGCTCCCGAGGATCCGACACAGGTGCAGGCGCTTCAGACTCAAGGCCCTGCCCCGGCTCAGCCGGCCTTGGAGGCGGGGACTCCTGTGCAGGCTGGGATTCCTCCGGTTCAGTCTCTGAATCAGATTCCCAGGCCATCACACCCTGCCAGTTACGACGCTCTGGACACACTCTGGCAAAGTGCCCCGTTTTCTGACAGAAAAAACATCTCTTGGCAGCTTGCCCCTGTTATTTTCATATCTTTTCCCTGAGTAGACCGTGAAACTCTACCTCGCCCTATTCTTATGGGTTGACCAACTCTCCGAACTCGAGGTCAATCGGCTGCCGCTTCAACCAATCAGTGCTACCGAACAGCGCCCCTTGTGGCGGCCACGCAGGTACTGCAGGCAAAGGCGCGCTTCCCTATACTTTGACAGCTCTCAAATACAAAGTTTCCGAGTTCAATTGACTGTGACTGATCTAATCAAAATGTTGCAACCAGCTTCCGGAAAAGCGAAAGCGCTTTGATCTTCTAGGACAGTTTTCTTCATAAATTCACTATAAATCAGCCGTACATCGGATCTTCACCGGACCACTTTTATTCTGCTTCATATCACAAGGACTATCAAAGGGGGGTGGCCATAATCCCTCAAGCAAGGAGGCACGTACACTACAGCCCTTCCCAGTTGGCATGGCAACCTTGATAGTCATCCTGATGGGCTCAGACAGAAGACTATCAAGAACACAACGAACTGCATACACTAGTGGATTCAACACGGACTATGACAAAGGGACAGTGATCGGATTCCCCTCAGGGGGCAGGAAACTGCGCCTATCCTTTTGTCTTCTGGAAATGACTCATGGGGAGGGGGGAAAGGGGCTCTGGCCAGGTGTCATGGTACTCAGATTACCTGAGCAACCCCTCCCCTGACTCCTCCTGTTTTTAATGTAGTCATGATGTAGTTACGATGTATTTCTAGGGGTGTAACTCAGGGGATTAGAAGCTAATAAAAGTTGGGGTCTTCTTTTGTTCTGGGCTTCCATCTTGCTTCACCTCGTGGCCGGTGGGAGTCCTGTCGCGACAGTCTTTCTTCAATAAAGACCGAGCCTACAGGCTGCTGATTTGCTCCAAATTGCTTTGGTTGGTGTCTTGATTTCTGCCCAAGGGAGCCCTCGGATTCTCCGGTAACAAGAGCAAAAGTAAAAATATTTTAAATAAATACATAAAGATATTCAAGGAGCCCATTGCTGTATACAGTGCTAATGTTACCATGGATTAAACTAGGGGGTTTTTTTTATTTGTTTAAAAACATTGTATGATTTATTCTTTGTACCCCGCCCATCTGGCTGGGTTTCTCCAGCCACTCTGGGTGGCTTCTAAGCAGCCCATGGGGGTCGTTTAACCGGCCCCCGAGCCACCCTTGAACTGAACTGCCCGCTTCGCGAGTCCCCACAAGCTCAGGCTACCTTTTGGGGTGGCCAGGATGACATAATAGCAGCACGGGACATTTCAGCTGACAGCTAGAGTGGGCATAAGACAAACAGACTGCTGCGTTGATATTTGACAAGGTGACCACAGCTGTGCTTATCTCCATTTCCATTCTTTGGCCACATAGAATGGTGTCGGCTTCTTTTGTTTCTGAGATACATGGTACAAGTGGTGAGGCAACACATGCCATGGTCACATTACTTTGTATCAGTCTGAGCATCCGTTTCTTTGGCCTTGACTGTCATTGTCAGCTGAAACCACAGTAACAGGCTTTCCTGGGCTGTGTCCTCATGCTACACCCCAACCCCCAATGGTCTGCTGAGTCTATCTTGAGCCATCATGAAATCAGGCTCTGGTCACTTGATCAGATTATCAGGACACAAACATGGAAAATTCTCTCTTCAAATGACTAATCTCTTCACCACATATTTATGTATTTGAGGGGGAAACATTGTAGCTCGGTGGCATGCAGAAGGTCCCAGGTCCCTTCCCTGGCATCTCTGATTAAATAAGAACTAGGGAAGAATTGTCACTCCCTGAGACCCCATCAGGGCTATGCGGACAGATATTCTGTTGTTGTTGTTTTTTAAATCATGGTTTTTATTGAGTTTTCCATATTTCATTTCATTTTATAATACATATCCCAAGCTTATATTACTGCTCCAAGCGAGCATCGACTTCCTTCCATCATTCTTTCTGACTTTCCTATTAGTTTAACATATTTGTCACATTTCTATAATCACTTCTTTACCATATATAATCATTTAACAATCACCCTTTCATTTGTAAATTAGCTCCTTCTTTCCACATTACAAAACATTTCACATTAATGTTACAAACGTTTTTAGGTGTTTACAACTTTCTTTCAAATAATTTATAAATTTGCTCCAGTCCCTTTGAAATCTTTCAGCGGGTCGGTTCCTAATTTTCTCCGTCAACTTTGCCAGTTCCACGTACTCTACCATCTTTATCTGCCAGTCGTCTAGAGTGGGGAGCTCTTGCTGTTTCCATTTTTGGGCCAGAAGGATTCTTGCCGCCGTTGTGGAGTACATGAATAGGTTAACATCTTTTTGGTGGATTTCCTCGTCAATTAATCCTAATACAAATACTTCTGGCTTTTTACTATTTATAATGAATTTTAAAAGGTATTGACCTTTTTAAATTCATTATAAATAGTATCCCAGAAGATTTTAACTTTGATACAAGTCCACCACATATGTAGGAAATTCCCTTCTTCTTCCCTACATTTCCAACATAATTTATCTTGGCTTCTATACATTTTGGCTAATTTACTTGGTGTGATGTACCAACGGTACATCATTTTCATTCAGTTTTCTTTAAGTGCCACACATGCCGTAAATTTGATTGTTTTATTCCACATTACCTGCCACCTCTCAAAATCAATATTATGCCCCAGATCCTGTGCCCATCTTATCATCACACTCTTTACCTCCTCATCCTTTGTTTTGCACTCTAGTAGTACCTTATACATTTTTGATATCATTTTCTTATTACTACCCAGCAGTTCTGTCTTAATCTCTGATTGGATGTTACTAAAACCATTGCTTTTATTGTCTTTCTTAAAGATATCTTGTAATTGGTGGTATTGTAACCAATCGGTTAATTATCCTCTCAATTCTTTGAATGATTTTAACTTTACTTTACCATCCCCCTCCAGTAACATGTCATAGACCAAATGGAGCAAACAGCACGCAGACCTAGTGGTGGGAGGAAAAAATCCTTAAATAAGAGACACGGGGGAATGATTAATGGACTTCAATGTCTGTACACTAATGCGCAAAGCATGGGAAATAAACAAGATGAGCTTGAGCTCTTGGTACAGCAAACTAAATATGACATAATAGGCATCACTGAAACCTGGTGGGATAAGTCCCACAATTGGAATGTAATAATGGGGGGATACAATCTATTTCAGAGAAACAGACCAGACAAGAAAGGAGGAGGAGTGGCGTTATATGTCAGGGATGTGTATACCTGTGAAGAGATCCAAGATTTAGAACCTCAAAGCCAAAGTGAGAGCATTTGGGTCAAAATTAAGGGAGAGAAGAATAACAGAGACCTCATTAAGATTAAAAAAGGATGTGTACAAAAAATGGAAAAGGGGGGAAACCACCAAAGAGGAATTCAAGCAAATAGCCAGCACGTGTAGACACAAAGTCAGAAAAGCTAAAGCACAGAATGAACTCAGGCTTGCTAGAGAGGTTAAAAGCAACAAAAAAGGCTTTTATGGGTATGTTTGTAGCAAAAGGAAGAACAAAGAAACAGTGGGGTCACTCAGAGGAGAAGATGGTGAAATGCAAACAGGGGACACAGAAAGGGCTGAACTCCTCAATGCCTTCTTTGCCTCAGTCTTCTCCAATAAAGAAAACAATGCCCGACCTGAAGAATTTGGAGCAAATGATTCAGCAAAGGAAACACAGCCCAGAATAACTAAGGAGATAGTACAAGAATACTTGGCTAGTTTAGATGTATTCAAGTCTCCAGGGCCAGATGAACTGCATCCAAGAGTATTAAAAGAACTGGCAGATGTGATCTCAGAACCACTGGCAGTCATCTTTGAGAATTCCTGGAGAACAGGCGAAGTCCCGGCAGACTGGAGGAGGGAAAATGTTGTCCCTATTTTCAAAAAGGGGAAAAGAGAGGACCCAAATAATTACCGCCCAGTCAGTCTGACATCAATACCAGGGAAGATTCTGGAGCAGATCATTAAGCAAACAGTCTATGAGCACCTAGAAAGGAATGCTGTGATCACCAATAGTCAGCATGGATTTCTCAAAAATAAGTCATGTCAGACTAACCTGATCTCGTTTTTTGACAGAATTACAAGCCTGGTAGATGAAGGGAACGCAGTGGATGTAGCCTACCTTGATTTCAGCAAGGCATTTGACAAGGTGCCCCATGATATTCTTGTAAAGAAGCTGGTAAAATGCGGTCTTGACTATGCTACCACTCAGTGGATTTGTAACTGGCTGACTGACCGAACCCAAAGGGTGCTCATCAATGGTTCCTCTTCATCCTGGAGAAGAGTGACTAGTGGGGTGCCACAGGGTTCTGTCTTGGGCCCGGTCTTATTCAACATCTTTATCAACGACTTGGATGATGGACTCAAGGGCATCCTGATCAAATTTGCAGATGACACCAAACTGGGAGGGGTGGCTAACACCCCAGAGGACAGGATCACACTTCAAAACGACCTTGACAGATTAGAGAACTGGGCAAAAACAAACAAGATGAATTTTAACAGGGAGAAATGTAAAGTATTGTACTTGGGCAAAAAAAATGAGAGGCACAAATACAAGATGGGGGACACCTGGCTTGAGAGCAGTACATGTGAAAAGGATCTAGGAGTCTTGGTTGACCACAAACTTGACATGAGCCAACAGTGTGACGCGGCAGCTAAAAAAGCCAATGCAATTCTGGGCTGCATCAATAGGAGTATAGCATCTAGATCAAGGGAAGTAATAGTGCTACTGTATTCTGCTCTGGTCAGACCTCACGGAGTTTTACGTTCTAAGAGATTTTTATGTCTAGTCCATACCTCATACAAGGATTTTCTAATGATGTGGTGCAGAAACCCTCTGTGAACTTTTGTCTTTCCATACCACAGGTAGGCGTGCCACCCGTATCTATTATCGAATCCCTCTAAATCTAGTACCTCCTCATTGTCTCATGCTATCCAATCACGCAACCAACAAAAACAAGATGCTTCATAATAAATTTTTAGATCTGGCTGGGAGAATCCACCTCTTTCTTTTGCATCAGTCAGGATTTTATATTTGATCCTAGGTTTCTTTCCCAGCCAGATATATTTAGAAATAAGTTTTCGTCAGATGTCAAATTGTTTCGTTCCACATATAATAGGAATGGTCTGGAATAAGATTAACAGTTTCGGAAGCATGTTCATTTTAATATCAGCAATTCTGTCCATCAACGATAATTTCATTCTGGTCCAAATTTCCAGGTCTTGTTTAATCTCTGTCCACACCTTTTCGTAATTATCTTTATATAAGTTGATGTTTTTTGTCATTAGCCATACCCCCAAGTATTTTACTTTTTTTTGCAATTGTTAGTCCTGTTTTCATTTGTAACTCTTCTATTTCTTTACTATCCATGTTTTCTGTTAGTAGTTTTGTTTTGCTCTTATTAAATTTAAATCCAGCAAGATGACAATATTCTTCTATTTTTTCCATTGCCTCAATTGAACTATTTATTAGTTGTTCCAACGTCAACACTACATCATCTGCAAAAGCTTTATATTTGTATTCTTTTAAACCAATTTCTATACCTTTTACTCTTTTTGTTTCAGTTTTTTTTTCAGCAGAACATCTAGTGTTGTTATGAATAATAATGGCAATAGCAGGCAGCCCTGCCTTGTCCCCTTCGTTATCTCAATTCTTTCCGTTAAAGTATTGTTAATTGCGTGGACAGGCGGAGTCCCCAGATCCTGCACGGCCCCCCCGTCATGTGAATAACGACTCAAGACAACGTGCTATGGGATTAAATTGGCCACAACTTTATTAAATTTCAAATGTGGGTAGACCTTGGCTCAGGCATTGGGCGTTCTCCCTCCCCGGTCCCCAGCCGGGGACCTAGGGAGCATCAGGGTTATCCAGTGTGTGTGGGGGGGATGGGCCGGCTCTGGAGAACATATGTTCAAGCAGAGATGGCCGCCCCCATAACGCCGCTGCCGCAGGAGGGAGCAATGACGACCTTTCGGTGTACGGCCAAAGCCTCCCTCCAGAAAACCCCTTTAACGGGGAACCCTGGTATCGCCGCCGCAAGAGGAAGATGGACAAAAGGATTCCGCCCAAGGCCTGATACCGCCAAAGTTGTGACGTTTTGCTACGGGAAAGGCGAAACCTGCCAATGCAGGGAAATTCCTTTCCGGCCCTTTAACAGCGACCTTAACGTAGCAGCGCCCGCATACCTGTGAAGAAAAGTTAACCTGCAAAACCTGTGAAGAAAAGTTAACCTGCAAAATAAGACCTTAACTGAGGGTGGGTAGGGTGGGAGAAGCTCTGGAGCCAAGTGTGGATTCCTAGGTAAGATCCTCCCTCTATTGTGTGGGCAGGTAATCCCTCCCCTACCTGGCCTGGTCTCCTTGGCAACGCTTCCCCCAGGTGGGATTGGACAACTGACTGAGGTAGGTGGAGACCTCCAGGTATCCCACCTGAGGGAAGGCAAAGCCAAGCCTATGCTGTTGGAGCCGCTCCAGATCTAGGGGCTGCACGCATCCACGCAAAGGGCGCCCCCCATTTTAAGCGGGGAGCGGTCATTGCGTGGACAGGCGGAGTCCCCAGATCCTGCACGGTCCCCCCGTCATGTGAATAACGACTCAAGACAACGTGCTATGGGATTAAATTGGCCACAACTTTATTAAATTTCAAATGTGGGTTGACCTTGGCTCAGGCATTGGGCGTTCTCCCTCCCCGGTCCCCAGCCGGGGACCTAGGGAGCATCAGGGTTATCCAGTGTGTGGGGGGGGGATGGGCCGGCTCTGGAGAACATATGTTCAAGCAGAGATGGCCGCCCCCGTAACGCCGCCGCAGGAGGGAGCAATGACGACCTTTCGGTGTACGGCCAAAGCCTCCCTCCAGAAAACCCCTTTAACGGGGAACCCTGGTATCGCCGCCGCAAGAGGAAGATGGACAAAAGGATTCCGCCCAAGGCCTGATACCGCCACCCGAGACCGCAATTGCGGTCTCGCCGCCAAGACTACCAACATCTGAAAGACGCCTTTGCCATCCTCCACCAATCAATCAGGCCATGCCTGATGTCGCTCAGCCAACGCTCGTTACCCAGGTCCGATAGGTGCACGCCATCGGGCTGAAATAGCTCCTGCATGTAAACTTTAATGTTGGGGTGTTTCATGACCTGACCTCCCATGCGAGTGGTTGCAGAGCGCACTGCCCTATTGATTTTTTCCACAGTGTAATTAAGTCTAGTGGGTTTGATGTTGCCACGCCAATGCAAGCGTGGTAGAGGTTCGTACCAGAAAATCGTGATATTGGGGTGAGTGGCGTGCACGCTTTCCAGGTCTGCGATCGCTGTTTTGATCAAAATTATGCTTTTGCGCACGACCAAGTCATTTTCGCAGAGGTGGAGCACAACCGCGCTTGCCGGGTGGCGGAACGCAAGTTCGTGACGAAACCGAGGGAGCAGGGCATCCCACCGTGGAACGCAAGTTCGTGACGCAACCGAGGGAGCAGGGCATCCCACCGTGGAACGCAAGTTCGTGACGCAACCGAGGGAGCAGGGCATCCCACCGTGGAACGCAAGTTCGTGACGCAACCGAGGGAGCTGGGCATCCCACCGTGGAACGCAAGTTCGTGACGCAACTGAGGGAGCAGGGGATCCCAACGCCTTCCCCGTTGTCCGAACCAGGCAATGGAGATCTTTGGCTGCAGACCCAGATGTTCTCCGCCTGGACCAGTGGTGGCATGGATGGCCGCCCAATGCACTATGCTGTGGCCGAAGTTTGGGGGTTGAGCCTGAAAGAAAGGATCTGTCAGTGTCTGCTGGTTGTATCTAATGTAGCCTTTGAAGGCAGCTGAACGCCACCGCCCCATTGCTTTTATGTGTTCTGCCGGGAGGCCGCTTGCAGCTGCCGTGGTTGCTGCACCGATACAAAAGGAATGCCCAGAAAATTGTGCCGGGTCACCTACACAAGCATGGATGGCCTTACGCAATATTGAAACAAATTGGCAACGGGTCATGGGGCGGCCTGATGCATGAATGGGAGGGCCTGGTCCTGGAGGACGTACCTTCAAGAATTTGCGTGTGTCCGCGACCAGGCATGGTCCAGTGTGTGGGGAGGGGGCTAGACTTAGCGTGGTACCCCTACCTAGTTGATCGGTTTTGGAGGCTCGGATTTTGACTTGTAGCATGCGCCTGTCAGGGTTGATATCAGCCACAGACAAGCCCCTGCGATGAGATGACAATGTGCCCCCAACGCACTCTCCGATACGGAGCGCACCAAGGAAGGCCAGGGAGAAGGCCGCCCTGAATAGCCTAATCTCATAGCTGGACCAGCAGATACTGGGGAGCACATCCAATATCAGCCGGAGGATCTCAATGATTACTGTCCTCCTCTTATCTGGAATGGGCGGGTGGGAGTGACGCCACCCTGCAAAGCTTCCTTACGTGGAAATTGTTACAGGGGTCTGGGAGCCAAAAACAGTTGCTGAAGTATGAGAAAGCAGCCTTGTGCAGGCTGATTGTCTTAAGGGGCCATGCCTCTACGCTTTAGGTGAACTATTAGAACATCATACTCCTTAGCTGCACGTCTGCGTCGTAAACCAAACTTATCTCTGAACCCCTCGAATTGGGACCATGCTCCGGTGTAGGATTGCAATGTTGATGGTGCAAGGGGGCTCAGTACCCCTGCTGTCACTTCTCTCGACCGAGTTCCCAAGGTCCTCCGGAAAGGCTTCTGGGAGTTGATCGGCCTCGGGTGCTAGGTCACCAAAACGCTCCATCTGAAAGCGAGACAGGGCATCTGCAATGTCGTTATTGAGGCCCGGGATGAACCGCGCGGAAAAGGTGATGTTACCTTTCAGACATTCCAGCACGAAGAGACGGAGCACGCGAATTACCCTGTTGGATTTTGCAGATTGCTTCGCCATGATTCTTACCACCGCCTGGTTGTCTGACCAGAAGCACACCTTGGTGTCCTTGAGAAGGTCCCCCAAACCCGGAGAGCTACTAGGATTGGAAAGAACTCAAGAAAAGTTAAATCGCGTGTAATGCCCTCCGCGTGCCAAGATGTCGGCCAAGGCTGCGCACGCCAGTGACCCCTGAGGTAGACACCGAAGCCAGAGCGACCAGAGGCGTCAGAGTGCACCTGTAGCTGCTCCTTAAGCAGCAGCCAATCTCGCCAAAAGGATACCCCATTGTAACTTTTCAGGAAGGTCAGCCACATTTTGAGGTCCTCCCTTATGGTATGAGTGACCCTGATGTGGTGGTGGGGGGCAACACCGCCAACCATGAGACGGGCTAGGCGTGCGCAAAAGGCGCGACTGGGCGAGATAACCCTGCCTTCAAAATAGAGGTGTCCTAAGAGTGTCTGGACCTGATGCAACGTAGTCGTTTTCTGGGCCATCGTGGTGGTAACCAATTCCCTCAACGTGGCGAGTTCGGCCAGGGGCAGGCAAGAGGTTTGGCTGACAGAATCCAGTTCAATACCCAGATATGATTTGAAACCTAGCAACCAGAAGTCCCTGGGGTGGACTGGTAACAAACGGAAGGCCGATTCGATGTCACATTTTGCCATGAGCGCGCCCGAGCCGCACTCCCTAACCAGCCTGATTGCCTGATCAAGAGATGCATATTTGACTGAGCATTGTTCTTGAGGATTGGCATCATTTACTGACCCACCCTTTGGGTAAGAAAGGTTGTGTATTAATCGAAACTCGCCTGTGGCCTTCTTAGGCACGATACCTGGTGGAGACACTATGAGGGTGGGAAATGGAGGTTCTGAGAAGGGACCTGCCACTCGCCCCAGCAAACGTTCTTTGGTGATCTTCTTCTCAGCAATGTGTGGCATATCTCAGACAGACTTTTGGTTGGGGGGATTGGTGCATGAAGGGGTGACTACCACTGGGATGTGGAAACCTTCCCTAGAGCCCTCCTAAATGTATTTTGCTGCCTCTTTATTGGGGTACTGGAGTAAAAAGGCAGCATTGCTGATATAGATACGGGTGAGGGGGCTAGGGAAAGGAGAACACTATTTGCGGGCATTGTTTTTGCTTTGCAGTGTGCCAGAGGAGCCTGTAGAGGCTCCGGCCTCTCTTTTGTCTTGAGATGTGCCTGCGCCTGATCCGCGGGAGCCTTGAAAAAACTTCTACCCCCAAAAACATTTTGTGGTGGGGTGAGATCCACTACAGCGCTCGCATTTATGAGCAAATCGGCATTTTTCTCTGAAGCAGGAACCGTTGTTATACTCCCAGCAAGATCTCTTGGGGGCCTTGGATTGGTATTTGGACTGTTTCACATTGTCAGACCCTTTCTTGAAGAATGGGGCAACCAACTCAGACCACACGTCATCATCTTCGATATCCCATCTAGCTGTGTCGTCCCCTGCCGCCCGCTCCCTGAATGCCTGGTCATAGGCAAGTGCCGCCTCCCCCCCCATACATGGCTTCAGCCTTTAGGATGATAAGTAGGTAGTTGGTCAGGTGCCAACCCCTGTCAGGGTAACTAGCGACTATAATACCCATGTAAGTGGTGTATGCAGTGAGCCAATTACGAAAGGTACGCTCAACACTCACTTTTTTATCTTTTTTCCTCTGCTTGGCGGATTTAGATTTTAGGCATGTCGAAGAGGCAGGGGATAGCAGATCAAACAAATCCACAAACTCCCCATTAAGGATGCGTTCCCGCAACTTCTCGCGCAGGCGAAGGCCTGGGGGCTGGTCAGTTCTTTTGAAGTTGGATTTCCTAATGCTACCTCTGGAGTCAATGCCCTCCTCACCACACAGCGCAATAGCACCATGTTCACGCCTGTGCCTCCGGTTGCGGCACCGCCAGACCCAGTGCGGCAGCCCTGGGGCGTGGGGGCCTGTAACCCAATAGCCTTTGATGCTCCCCCCCGTGTACTATCAGTGGAGCTGGACCTACCTGAGGAACTAGATGATCCAGAAGAGTCCCTCTTGGACTTGTGGCTCTCCTCCTGGATTTGCGGTGTTTCCTCCCACGATGACGCGATCTGTGCGACTTAGGGATGATGAGCGTGATGCGCCTTCCTGGACACGGCGGTCAGCGGAGCTGCTACTGCGCCCTTGCCTGCGGCTGTGAGGTGACCCAGAGCGCCCTGTGCGCGAATCCCGCTGCTCCAGGCGGCGCCTCAGCCGGGCAATGGTCCTATCCTTACTGTCTCCACGCACCGGGTGCGAGGGACTGCTACTAAGGCAGGAGCGGGTAGAGGAGGAGCTCTCTGTACATCTCGGCTTGGCAGCCGAGCCCTTGCCGGCGCGACTCGCCATGGCTAGTGGGCTTATGGACCCAAAAGACCCTCTAGGTGCTGCTGCCCTCTTGGGCGCGGTCTTCTTGGGCTGCTCCTCCCTGGTCGCACGCGCCTTACGCTGTTCAGTGGCCTGTATCTGGGCAGGCTTGGTGGACGCGCCCCTTACAGTGCCCCTTCTAATGCGGGGCGGAGAAGCAGCCTGACGCTTTGGTGGCATGGTGTGGGGCTAATAGAGTAGGGTATGCTAGGGAATCCGTAGAACAAGGGGGGGGGGCAATGATTGGTAGAAAATGCCCGCTATCAATTTGCAAACACACACTAGTGATAAAGGTAAGGGTTCAAATAATGGGAGGGGAGGAGATAAGGCAAGGACTGAGTCGCAGCAGGGATCGCTACTAAAGGCTGCAAAATAAAACAAGCAATAGTTTAGAAAATCACTGCACAGATTTCAGTTGAGGTCCATGGGCAGTCTCCCCTCGTCGATAATGAGCGCGATGCCTGCTGTCCACTGCACCTGCTGGCAAGCTATGATAGTGAGATGCAAAACCAATACTTACCTGATGAGGCCATAGGTGCGCCTAAGGACCACCGAAGCATGACCGCCCCTGCAGCCAGATCCAGGATGGCCGCCGCCATGTAGTCACCGGCGCAATGGCTGCTGCCATGCGATCGCCATTGAAATGGCTGCAGACTTGGGGCCACCACTAAGCAGGCCCCACCACGGTTTATGGGGGGGTGGGGCAAGCAGAGGCACACACTGTCCCCCGGGGCCATCTGGGGGGGGAGGCGGGTATGCCCACCAGCTGCAGAGGTCCCCCCCGCCGCCGCCCAGGGGAGGTTCCAGGGTCGCCAGAGGCCTGGTGTAGGCCATATGAGGCGGCAGGGCCTCCCTGCAGCCTTAAAGGCTGACCAAAGGTGGGGGAAGGCCATGCGGTGTGGCCCGCGGCCCCCCCACGGAATGGGGGGGTGGCAGGAAGGCCCCCGCCGCCCAGGGGAGGCTCCAAAGCCGCTGTAGGCCCAGCTAGGCCGCACTATTCAGCAGAGCCTTTCCGAGGCCCGGTTACGCCTCCCGGAGCCGGGGAGGGCACGGGCCGCAGCCCGCGCCCCCACCCCCACCCCAGCGATTGTGCGTGTGGCGGGAAGGCCCCCGCCGCCCAGGAGAAGCTCCAGGGCCACCGGAGGCCCGGCTAGGCCGCAAAATGCGGCAAGGCCTCGCCGAGGCCCAGCCAGGCCTCCCTGCGGCCCAGGCAGCCCTCCGGAGCCGGGGGAGGCCGCGTGGCAGGGCCCGGGGCCCCCCCGGCAGTCGCGGGGGTGGCGGGAAGGCCCCCGCCGCCCAGGAAAGGCCCCAGGGCCGCCAGAGGCCCGGCTAGGCCGCAAAATGCGGCAAGGCCTCGCCGAGGCCCAGCCAGGCCTCCCTGCGGCCCAGGCAGCCCTCCGGAGCCGGGGGAGGCCGTGTGGCGGGGCCCGCGGGCCCCCCCGGCGATCGCGGGGGCGGCGGGAAGGCCCCCGCCGCCCAGGAAAGGCCCCAGGGCCGCCAGAGGCCCGGCTAGGCTGCAAAATGCGGCAAGGCCTCGCCGAGGCCCAGCCAGGCCTCCCTGCGGCCCAGGCAGCCCTCCGGAGCCGGGGGAGGCCGCGTGGCGGATGTTGGTTTCTGCTTTGCTTCACTGTGCAGCGAAAGGGCTTGTCACGAGACAGGTGTTTACATTCCACAGTCTGTACTGTTGGAGTTTCTCACGGGAAAGGGAAGCTGGATGTGACGTACACTGGTTTCCTGTTTTTCACTGTGTGATTCTCTCCGAGCTGTCGAGAGGATGCTTTTCTGCTCCGGCAGAGGCAAGATGTCTTTCTGTAAT
The DNA here is from genome assembly GCF_964188305.1 of Podarcis bocagei. Lineage (NCBI taxonomy): Eukaryota > Metazoa > Chordata > Lepidosauria > Squamata > Lacertidae > Podarcis > Podarcis bocagei. Next base: position 91,721,621 of record NC_138131.1, on the reverse strand, counting down.
ATACCAGCTTTGAACTGTAAATAAAGCAATATAGAGTATGCAGCACGTACTCCTCATCCTTCCGCTGGGCACGAGACTCTGCTTTAAATGAACACGTGGTTATGGGCTCCAGAAGTCGAATCGGAGTGCCGGCAAAGGATCGGAATGCAGAGGGACAGATCGGAACGGTATCTGCTCTGCGCGTAAAAGTGATTGATGAGGTATGTGCTACTGCTCCGGGCAGCCTGCCAGCTTCTAGTTAATTGCTTTATGGCTGGACTTTGAACATTTAAAGCCGTTTTGCCGGGAACAGGCAAAAGGCTCCCAGGCACAAGTCACTATGCTGGGGAAATCGAAAGTAACTTTTAAGTGCGCTTTTGGAATGAAGCAGCTGCAGCAGTGACGCAGCAAGATTTAAAGCAGCATATATGACGCTGAAGGCTAATGCCAGAGTCATGATGGCCCTTCAGGATGCTTGTGGGATTCCTACGCTCAACAAGAAAAACCATGCCGACTGGGTTCTGTATGCAGAGGCAATTCTGCGGAAAGAGGGTTTGTTTGAGGTGATTACAGACCCCCCCCCCCCAGTTCCAGTTACAGATGCATGGGAAGCTAAGGATTCCAAAGCACGGGGAACGCTTACATTGATAGTATCCCCAGAAGAGCTCTGTCTATTGCGTGATAAGACCTCAGCCAGAGAAATTTGGGACGCTTTGAGAGAGGCTCACTTAAGGACAGAAGCTGGATCTACTATGTTTTACTTTAACAAGCTGCATAATATGGCTCTTGCTGAAGGTGGAGATGTGCGTTTACATCTGATGGAGATGCAAAATCTGAGACATGAGCTGCAACAGAGAGGACTGAACTTTCCAGAGGCTGTGTATTCTTTCATGATACTACAATCTTTGGGTTCAGGTTGGGAGTCTGTTGCAACCCAGATTGCTGTGCAGCCAACCGCTCAGCTGACAGTGGACTATGTAACTGCCGTGATATTGAATGAAGCGGATCGCCGGGGTGCTAGCTGCATGGGCAAGGGGGAGTCTTCACAGACGTCGTCCCTTAGTGCAGTGGAACCACCAGATGGCGCCAAAGCTTTGAAGGCAGTGAAATGCTACTCGTGTGGACGTCTAGGCCATATGAAGAGGGAATGCAGATATCCCAGGGCCAAGACAGAGCAGCGCAGCGAAAGCTCATCGCGTGGAAAAGGCCGAGGCAAAGGCAAAGGTCCGGTGTCTAGGACAACGCAGCACAAGGCTATGGTTTCACGCTTCACTCCAAAGGCTGCAGAGGTCCAGAAGACGTCTAGATCTTTCTTCGTTGTTGATTCAGCGGCAACCCACCACATGTGCAACGATAAGAGACTGTTTGTGTCTTTTACACCGCAGGAAGGTGCGATTCACCAGGCGGATGACCACACTATTCCAAGTAAAGGCTACGGAACTGTTGTTCTTCACAGTTTGGACTTATCGATACAGAATGTACTTTATGTGCCAGACGCCAATCATAATCTGCTCAGCGTTGGACAGCTGAATGAACGGAACATTGACGTGTCCTTCAAGAACAAGAAGTGCATCATCACAAAGAAAAATGATTATGTATTGCATGCTGAATATGTTGATCGTTTGTTTGTTTTGTATTATGATGATGTTGAAAAGGATGACACTTGTTGCATTGCAGGTTCTAACAAAAGTTTGCATGCAGAATGTATTCATGATTTTCATAGAAAATTTGGTCATTTGCATTTTGAGGCAGTATCTAAAATGCCTACCTTGGTTGAAGATATGACTATTAAACCCTGCAGGTACCACATGAAGTGCAAAGCATGCGCAGCAAACAAGGTGAAAATGGCTGCGAAAGGTAAGGTGTCTAGTAGGCAAGCTACAGAACCATACCAGATTGTTCATGCTGATTTGGTTGGACCACTAGCGCCCTCTTTGGGTGGAAATAGGTACTTCATGGTTCTCATTGATGCATTTTCTAGATATATTTTTGTGTACAATCTCAAACAGAAATCAGAGGCTTTTCCTAGGTTCAAGGAATTCTGTGCTTGGTTGGAAAATGTGCATGGTAAGAAGATAAAGACTCTTTTCAGTGATCGCGGGGGAGAATTCACTTCTCAGCAGTTTGAAGCTTTTCTGACTGAGAAAGGAATTCAACACGATTTGTCTAGTCCTCGCTCGCCATGGCAGAATGGACTTGCGGAACGGGCAAATCAGACATTGCTTCAAGGGTTAAAAACCTTGCTGCATGATGCCAATCTTCCAGAGAATTATTGGGCCGAAGCTCTCTCGTGTTTTGTTTACAGTTACAATCGCAGGTTATCTTCAGCGATTGGTTGTACCCCCTATGAGAAGATGTTTGGCAAGAAGCCATACATCAAACACATGAAGATTTTTGGTTCGGACATGTGGGTTCGCTCACCACAAAACTCCAAGTTAGACAAGCGTGGATTGCATGGTATCTTTCTAGGTTATCAGAAAGGGTCTTACAGAATAATGATGACTGACTCTAAGACAATAAAGCTCACGAGAAGTGTTGAGTACAATGCAAAGTGGGGGGAGAATGTGGGAATTTTCCAATGTTATCCTGATGACGGTGATAAGACTGAGGATAGTCAAAAGCAACCACAACAACCCACTGATGAAGATTCTGAGTCTGAATCTGAAACTGAATCGGGTGATTCAGAGGATTTCAAGAGTGCGAAAGCCTCTATGCGACCCTCTGAAAGCTCTGATCAAGAATTGGAGGAACCATTGTTCACAATAGGTCGTTTTTCTCCTAAGAAGGAAGAGGAGAATGTTGAAGACTTAAGGCTAATTCATAGGTCACAGAGAGCCACAAAAGGCAAACCTCCAAAGAGATTTGCTGATGAGTTTGCTACAATAGCAGTAACAGCTGTTAAAAGCTCCAAGAAGGTATTTGAACCTTCAAGTTTCCAAGAAATCCAGGGTTTGGATTCAAAGGAAGCTGAGCCATGGTTAAATGCCATGAAGGCTGAGCTTGATTCCTTAGAAAGGAACAAAACATGGGAACTAGTTCCAGTAGTTCCAGGAATGAAACTGCTTGGAAGCAAATGGGTCTTCAAAGCGAAGACAGATCAAAATGGCAAGATAGTCAGACACAAAGCCAGATTGGTAGCCAGAGGTTTTGCACAGGTACCAGGTGAGGACTATCACGAGACCTACTCACCCACTGTGAGGTATGAGAGCATTAGGCTTATGCTCAAGCTAGCTGCAGAGGAAAATTTACACATTAGTCACCATGATATTAATACAGCTTTTCTGTACGGATCTCTGAATGAATCACTTTATATGCTTCCACCTGATGGCGTACAGGTAAAACAGGGATTTGTTTGTGCTCTGAAGAAATCCCTTTATGGTCTCAAACAAAGTGCACGGTGTTGGCACACAAAACTCACTGAAGTATTGTTTTCTCTAGGTTTTCAGCAAGGGAAAGCTGATCCATGTGTATTTGTCAAAGAGGAGGGGCAAAAGAAACTGTACTGTTTGTTTTATGTTGATGATTTATTATTCTTTTGGAAAGATGTCGCAATGTACAATAACGCCCTAGCTCAACTAAAAGAGCACTTTGACATGAAAGATCTTGGTGACGTAAACAACTACCTATCTCTGGAAATAGAGAGAGATCAAGATGGTAACATTCTAGTACACCAGTCACGAAAAATTGCTGATGTGTTAAGCAAACTAAACCTGATGGATGCTAACCCTGTAGACACACCGATGACAACAGGTTATCAGGTAGATGACACTGAAGAAGCGTTTTCTGACACTACACTGTACAGAAGTGTTCTAGGCAAGCTAAACTTCATTGCCAGATGTTCAAGACCTGACATTGCTGTTAGCTGTAATTTGCTAAGCAGACAAGTCAACAATCCTAGTGTCAAGGATTGGAAAGCTCTGAAACGCATAGCGCGGTATTTGAAAGGCACTATGCATTACAGACTGAGACTTAACAATCAGAAGTCTGGTGGTCTTGAGATATTTGCAGATGCAAGTTTTGGAAGTGACACTGCAGACAGGAAAAGTACGTCTGGAGTTTGCTACATGTACAATCAGGGTCTGTTTGATTGGTCTTGCAAGAAGCAAACAACAGTTAGCTTAAGTACTTGTGAAGCTGAACTGAATGCACTGTCTTATTCACTTAAGGATTGTGAATGGTTGTTACAATTGTGCAAAGACATGAAAATTCCTGTCAAATGTCCAATCCAGGTTTACCAGGACAACAAAGCATGTTTGGCTTTGCTGAATTCGGAAGGTTGTAAGCAAAGCACGAAGCACTTGCAATTGAAGGTGCAACATGCTAGGGAATGTATTCAGAAGGGACTCGTAACGGTGTCCTATATGCCAGGTAATGAAATTCCTGCTGATGTATTGTCCAAGATTATATCAAAGGATCAACACTGTACCTATGTACAGAAGTTGGGTTTGTACTGATATTGTACGAACACGCTGCCCAGTGATGTTCACAGAAAGGGGGAGGATGTTGGTTTCTGCTTTGCTTCACTGTGCAGCGAAAGGGCTTGTCACGAGACAGGTGTTTACATTCCACAGTCTGTACTGTTGGAGTTTCTCACGGGAAAGGGAAGCTGGATGTGACGTACACTGGTTTCCTGTTTTTCACTGTGTGATTCTCTCCGAGCTGTCGAGAGGATGCTTTTCTGCTCCGGCAGAGGCAAGATGTCTTTCTGTAATATACCAGCTTTGAACTGTAAATAAAGCAATATAGAGTATGCAGCACGTACTTCTCATCCTTCCGCTGGGCACGAGACTCTGCTTAAAATCAACAGCGGGGCCCGCGGCCCCCCCCGGCGATCACGGGGGCGGCGGGAAGGCCCCCGCCGCCCGGGGGAGGCTCCAGGGCTGGGGGACACGGAGGAGCCCCCCCGAGGCCTAGTAAGGCCTCACGAAACGCCGCGGGCCTCCCTGCGGCCTAGAAAAGGCCATCTGGGGGCCACCAAGGCCCTGGGAGGTGACCGGGGACCCCCCTCCACCACCCGCCGCACCCCAGGGCCGCCAGGCCTGGCGGGGGAAGGGAAGGGGCTGCGCGTGGCGTTGCCTCCCCCCCCCCCGCGGCCCACACGCCCCCGCAGGCATGGGGGGGCAGCTAGTGGGGCCCCCGTGCCACCACCCAACACCCCAGGGCATCAGGGCCCACCTAAGGAAAAGGATCCCCTTTTGAAGGGGTATCCTGAAGTCCATTACCCCCGTTATCCCTTGGGATCCCTCCTTTTGGAGCGAGGAAGTCCAGCGACGTCCTTCCTGGAGAAGCTCTGGAGCCAAGTGTGGATTCCTAGGTAAGATCCTCCCTCTATTGTGTGGGCAGGTAATCCCTCCCCTACCTGGCCTGGTCTCCTTGGCAACGCTTCCCCCAGGTGGGATTGGACAACTGACTGAGGTAGGTGGAGACCTCCAGGTATCCCACCTGAGGGAAGGCAAAGCCAAGCCTATGCTGTTGGAGCCGCTCCAGATCTAGGGGCTGCACGCGTCCACGCAAAGGGCGCCCCCCATTTTAAGCGGGGAGCGGTCATTATTAATCTAGCGAATTGTTCGGAATAGATAGATTTAATTCCATTCAGATATTCTGAGCGAGTATCGAGGCAGCTTCTTATGTATTTTGTAACTTGATGCAAGAACCTTCCCTCTCAGTCTCAGTCACCTCACTGCTATGTTAGGAAAGTGATACTGGCCTACCTTGGAAGACTGTTGTAAGAAAAAAGTAGGTTTTTTAATTGTACCCATGGTTTTTCAGAACCTATGGCTTGTCTAACTGATGCACTTACCTGAACTCACCTTTTACATGCCTTCTGAGGACATCAATTTTTCTTTTTCTTCCATGCTGCCCCCAGCAAAGGAAATTTTTGTGTTTCATTTGTGTTCCTTTGCATACTTCTGTATCTGTATTTTATTTTGTTGTACTTAGCTTTGGGGAAAAACCCTTAATAGACAAATATACAATGTTTAAATTGTTATATTGAACCAAAAACAGAGGTGCCACACTACTGGCAATTGCAAGTTTGAGAACACTGCTGGAAATTAGCATGTTGAATCCTAAGATCATCTGTCCAGTGGTTGTTGCTTCTGCTCGGATGAATTGGATAAAATGATTCTAGGGTAATTAAATGTTGACCTACATATCCATTTTTCATTTTCATATACAGTGGTACCTCGGGTTAAGAACTTAATTCATTCCGGAGGTCCATTCTTAACCGGAAACTGTTCTTAACCTGAGGCACCACTTTAGCTAAAGGGGCCTCCCACTGCCGCCGTGCAATTTCTGTTCTCATCCTGAAGCAAAGTTCTTAACCCGAGGTACTACTTCCGGGTTAACAGAGTCTGTAACCTGAAGCGTATGTAACCCGAGGTACCACTGTATAGTTATTGTGTTCTATATAATTTTAAGTATAATTCCCCATACAAGTGAATAGTAAAAGAACTCATACAAGTAATGCTGACACAACCCCTCACACACACTACCATATTTTTTGCTCTATAAGACGCACCAGACCATAAAACGCACCTAGTTTTTGGAGGAGGAAACAAGAAAAAAAATATTCTGAATCCCAGAAGCCAGGACAGCAAGCGAGATCGCAGTGATCCCGCTTGCTGTCCTGGCTTCTGGGATAGCCACACGCAGCCCCCGGCAGCAGGATGAAGGCTTCTGTTGCCCGGGAGAACTTGCGCATGGCTAAGGCTCCCCCAAGACCTGTGCTCCCTTTAAAGAGCCTGTGAAGCGCTCTTTCTCTGGGGAAAAGCCAAGAGCCGCACACAAGCTCCACACGGCTAATAAAAGGGAGCACTGAGCAGAGCCTCCCGCCTGCATTCGCTCCATAAGACGCACACACATTTCCCCTTACTTTTTAGGAAGGGAAAAGTGTGTCTTATAGAGCGAAAAATGTGGTAAGTAGAATAAGAGAAGCATAACCACCCGACCCCACCCCTCTCCCTCTTTTGTCTTTTTCTTCTTCTTCTTCTTCCTAATTGTTTAAACCAGTTCATAAACCAAGAACTTATACACTGATCACTAATAATGAAACATATGTTGCAGATATTTTTCCACAATTATTATGCTATTTTTGTGACATACTAATGACATGAGAAAACTTGTATAATGTTATTCTTGTTTATATAAGCCAATAAACACACACACACACACACACACACAATTTTAGTTCTCATTTCCCCTAATTTCTTTCCAAGCAATTTTCCCCAAAATAACACATTTCTGCTTGTTATTGCCACAAATATATGTATTTTTGATGCACACTTTTCCCTAACGTATGTGTCACGGGAAATGGGGTTGCTTGTGTGTAAATCTCCAGCCGTTCCAAACTGCTTAGGTGTGGTTGTGTCTTTTTCTGACTGAGCAGCCCTTTGCGCTGCTGCTCAGTCGCTAGCAGAATCCATGAGTGAGTGTCTCCTAAATTTCCTCCAGCATAAGAATTCCTTAACGGACAACCTTCGCCTCGCCTCTCTGCGCGGAAGCCTTCTGCGCAGAGTGGGCGTGCCGAGTGGTGGTCCTCCACCCTCCTCACTGACTTCACTGGAAGAGTCTCGGAGCCTCGCCTCCGAGCTGCTCTCTGCCTCTCCCTTCTTCCTGGTGTCACCTGAACTTCCTTCCCCAGATGACGTTCTCTCTCTTCCCTTACTCTTCCCCTCTCCTGCAGAGTCCGGGAGCCTCGCCTCTCCCCTCTGCTCCGATGTCAGTTCCCTGACATCCACCTCCCTCCCAGGGCCCTCCAACCCCCCCGTCCTTTCCTCGGACGGTGATGCAGGAAACCCCCGGAAGGAACTCTCCCCTCCATCTGATGATTCAAACACCCCTCTCCATTTGCTGCTGTCTCTTCTCTCTCCCCTATCTCCCCAGTCGGATTCTTCTTCGGACAATTCCCCTTCCTCCTCTTCGGAGGCGGGAAAACCCTCAAACTCTTCCTCTTCATCGGTGGTGCCAAATTGCTCCCCCCAGAACCTCTCTGGTGGTTTGGGCTTTCCCGGATACCTGCTATGAAACTCCTCCTGCAGATACTCATCCCTAATCTCTTCTGCTGGGACCCATGCATTTTCCGCTTCTGGCTCCCCCTCCCACGCCACCAAATATTCCACTCGTCCCCCTCTCCACCTGGAATCAAGAATTTCAGCTGCATGGCCACTGAATTCCCTTTCCTCCATCTGTGGATGCAAGGGTGTTTCACTTTGCTGACCCAGAAATTCCCTCCCCTCCCTGAACGGTGAGAGTAAGGACCTGTGGAACATGGGGTGCAGTTTCATGTGAGATGGCAATTTGAGCCTAAAGGCCACTGGATTAACTTGCTGGGCTACTTCGAACGGTCCCAGTTTCTTTGGCCTTAGCTTCTTGCACCCTCCTTTGAACGGCAACCCTTTGGTAGACAACCACACCTGGTCCCCCACTCTTATGGTTTCTCCCTCTCTGCGGTGCTTGTCTGCCTGCCTCTTGTACTCTTCCTTGGCCCTTTCCAGGTTTAACTTAAGCTGTTGGTGTAAAGCCTCCATTTCTTCCAAAATTTTTCAGCTGCGGGAACACTCCAACTTCCCTCCCCTTCCCCGGGGAAAGCCCTGGGGTGACACCCGTAATTCGCCATAAACGGACTCATCCCTGTGGACACATGTTCTGCATTATTGTATGCAAACTCAGCCAGCGCTAATTTGTCCACCCAATCCTTCTCCCTCTCGCAGACGTAGCAGCGTAGATATTGTTGAAGTATGCTGTTAGCTCTCTCTGCTTGTCCATTGGTTTCTGGATGTCTGGCCGTTGAGAACCCAACCTCGACGTCCAGCAGACTCATGAGCTTCCTCCAGAATCTGGACGTGAATTGCCGGCCTCTGTCGGATAAAATCCTCAAGGGGGCGCCATGCAACCTGAAAACATGCTCTACAAACAGCTTTGCTGTTTCTTCTGCAGTCACCGCATGCGAGCACGCAATAAAATGGCACATTTTGGTCATCAAGTCAACTACCACCATTACTGCCGTTTTCCCCCTGGCTTTGGGTAAGTCCGTCATAAAGTCAATTGATACCACCTCCCATGGCCTCTCTGGTGTGGGTAAGGGCTCCAGTAACCCTGCAGGTGCTGTCCTCTCCCCCTTCGCTCTCTGGCAGCACTGGCACCCACGTACATACTCCTTCACATCTTCCCTCACCCGTGGCCACCAAAACTGCCTGGTGACCAGTAGCATTGTCTTATGTTGTCCAAAATGTCCTGCCGTGGGGTTGTCATGCAGTTGTTTGAGTATTCTGCTCCTCAAATCCCCCTCAGGTATGTACAATGCACCCTTATAGTACAGTGCCCCGTCCTTTACTTCGAACCCCCCCCCCTGAGTTTCCCCAGTGATACCAATTTCTCGGATTTTGGTTTGTGCATATTGATCATCCCTCGTCAACCCGGCCAGCTCTTGCCTCCCGACGAACACTCCCCCACACACCCATCTGCCCTCGGGAATGACATGACGTGCTTCTGGCCCTCCCTCCCCTTCTGCGTATTCGGGCTTGCGGGAGAGGGCGTCTGCTCTGACATTTTCCTTCCCAGGCACGTACCTAATCTCAAAATCAAACTTGGAAAACTCCTGTGCCCACCGCACCTGTCGTTGGTTCAGCACTCTCGCCGTTCTCCAATATTCCACGTTCTTGTGGTCAGTACACACCTGGACTTTGTGCTGTGCGCCTATGAGAAAATGTCTCCATCGTCGAAAGGCCTCGTGAATTGCCAGCAGTTCCCGATCGTACACTGTATAGTTTTGCTCTGACTTGTTCAGCTTCCTGGAAAAGAAGGCACACGGCTTCCACTGTTCCCCATTTTCCTGCTGGAGCAATATGCCCCCCACAGCTCTGTCTGGCGCGTCCGTCTCTAGCCTCATCGGCTTCCGCAGATCCACATGTAGGAGCTGCTCTTCCGACGCGAAAGCCCTCTTAAGCTTTTCAAAGGAACGCTGGGCCTCTTCTGTCCATTCGAACTTCTTCTTACTGCTGAGACAATCCGTTATGGGTGCCGTTAGATGGGCGAAGTTCTTGATGAACTTCCTGTAGAAATTTGCAAACCCCAAGAACCTCTGCACGTCCTTCCTGTTCTTGGGAGGCTTCCATTCTAGCACAGCCTGCACCTTCCCCGGGTCCATGGCCAAGCCCTTGTCTGACAACCGATAGCCAAGGAACTCCACCTCTCGAGCATGGAATTGGCACTTCTCCAATTTGACCCACAGCTGGTGCTCCTGCAGTCTCTTCAGCACTTCCCTGACGTCTTTTACATGCTGCTCCTCGTTCTCTGAGTAGATTAGGACGTCGTCCAGGAAGGCTACACAATTCTTGTACAGCAGGGACCCCAGCACGTGGTGCATGAAAGCTTGAAAGGTGCTCGATCCCGATTGTAATCCGAAGGGCATAACTAAGTACTCAAAGGCTCCCAGAGGGGTGAACATGGTGGTTTTCCATTCATCCCCCTCCCTCATCCTTATCAAGTTGTACGCCCCCCGAAGGTCCAGCTTGGTAAAAATCTTCCCCTTCCTTACCCTGGCCAAAATGTCATCAATTCTGGGCATTGGGAAGGTCACTGGTTCCGACACCCTGTTCAATCCACGGTAGTCCACTACGAGCCTGGGCTCATGGGAGTCTCGCTTGTCCACAAAGAACACTGGACTACCCCCCACCGCCCTCGATTCCCTTATGAACCCTCGCTTCAGGTTCTTGTCAATAAACTTCCGCAATTCCTGCATCTCCCTATCTGACATGGCGTACAGCTTGCCCACTGGCAGCTGAGCGTCTGGGAGCAAGTTGATCTGGCAGTCAAAGGGCCTGTGGGGGGGTAGCCGATCCGCCTCCTTCTCGCTGAAGACTTCTTCCAAGTCCGCATACTGAGGTGGTATCTTCCCTTTTTCCCCTACTGCCATCCCTGCCACCCTGGCTACTGCCATCCTCAGGCCTTCCCCTCCGTGGCAATGCTCTACGCAGTGAGCTGACCCAAAGGTGACTGTCCGCTGGTGCCACCCTACTACTGGGTCGTGCAGTGCCAGCCAACTCATTCCCAGTATGATAGGTGGTCCTGCTAAGGTGGCTACGTGAAAGACAATTGTCTCAGTGTGTCTGGAAACTGTCATTTTCATGGGCGGGGTCTGGTGGGTCACTTCCCCTCCCAAAAGTTCTCTCCCATCTATCGTGGTTACTTGCAGGGGATGTTCTAGAGGCACCACCTGTAGCTGGTGTTCTAGCGCAAAATCCTTGCTAAAGAAGTTGCAAGAGCTGCCTGAATACAGCAGCACCTTCACTTTGATGGGGTGTCCGTTTGGGAGTTCTAGCACCACCTCTATTGCGATGGCTGCTCGGGGGGGGGGTCTGGTTTGGGCACTACTACTGGTTGCTCGCCTGGCTGCTGTGCCCTCCTTCCTGCAGCCAAGCACGGCCGTTTCCCGGAGCCTCTTTCTTTTCCTCCTCACTCCCCACTGCCCCCACCATTCCTTGCCACGCCTTCTTCTGAGGGCATACTCTGGCAAAATGTCCCGGCTGCTGGCATAGGAAACACCTCTTACTGGTTTTCCCCTCCTTCTTACGCACCTCGCTGGAGTTTGAAAACCCGCACGCGCGCGCTCCTCCAATCTCCATTGGCTCCTCGGGTGGCACAGTAGACACTGGCACGTCTGGAGTGCGGTTGTCATGCCAACGCTCTGCTCTCCCTTCCCGCCTTTCCAGCGCGCGCGTCTCTTGCCTGACTCCTACAGCGAGCGCCAACTTGGTCAGCTGGTCCATCGATTCCGGGCGGGGTGAGCGGGAAAGTTCGTCTCTCACCCAAGGGGATAAGCCCTCCTCAAATAACATTTGTACTGGTTGAGAACTCAGATCCCACCCAAGTTTATGGATCAGCATAGCAAATCTCGACCAGTACTCTCTCACTGACTGGTTTCCTTGTTTGCACTCCATCAGTTCTTTACGAGTCACACTCTCTTCAACATCGCTCGCGAACATGTGATCCATCGCGCTAAAAAACTTTCTCAGGTCCTTCAAAGCCGCGTTCTCTGCCGCCATTAAGGGTCGGACCCAATCTCTGGCCCTCCCCTGCAGGTGCCCCACCACGAAAGCGACTCTTCCCCCATCGTCGGCAAAGTCATCGTGCTGCAGATCCAGCGCATACTGCACTTCAGTCTTAAAAGCGTTATAATCTCTGGGGTTGCCCCCAAAAGTCCGCACAAGTCCCCGTACCTTTCTTGCGATGGGGGTAATCTTCCCCTGGGCGTCATGTGTCCTCCTTTCATCCAGCCGCGCCGCTAGTAGAGCCAGTTGCTGCTCCAAGTCTTGGTTTCTCTCCTCCAGACTCTGTCCGCCTTTGGCCCCCTCTCCTGCGCCGGCTCCTCCGGTTTGACTCATGACTGTACCCCGGTCCTCTTGCACACAAGCAACGTAAAGGACTCACGGATTGCTGTCACGGGAAATGGGGTTGCTTGTGTGTAAATCTCCAGCCGTTCCAAACCGCTTAGGTGTGGTTGTGTCTTTCCCTGACTGAGCAGCCCTTTGCGCTGCTGCTTAGTCGCTAGCAGAATCCGTGAGTGGGTGTCTCCTAAATTTCCTCCAGCATAAGAATTACTTTGATCTGAAGCCTTTGAAGAGGAATTTAAAAGTTTCAATTTCGTGCATGACCTGAACTGTCGCTATAGGTACTAAGGGATTTAAACTTTTTTTTTCTGCTTTGCTTTGAACTTAGTTTTTCCTCTCCCTGTGGATTTACAAAATTATTTAAAGAAACCCAGGTACTTGACTGCCAAACTATTAGAGCTGTCAGTTTGCGGACTTGATTTTTGCTACTCTGAACTGTTACTTTTGAGTGTTACTGGACTAGCTACTTTGAAACACTATTATCTGGCACTTTTCCTGAAACTTTGTTTAAATAAGGACTCACTCTGCTGGCTATAAAGAAGAGCGGAAGGTCTTTCTTGAAATTTATGAGTGGTTGGATACTGTTGGATTTTGGCAAAACTTTTTTAAGCTTTTACGCTTTGGAACAACTATTGGAAAAAATTCCTTTGTTCTCCTCAAGATTTGTTTGAACTCCCCCTGGTGGATTTTGGATTTACAACTGGTTGGGACTTGTTTTTTCTCTTTTTTCTTCCTTTAACTTGTTGTTTACTCTCTGAGCTTGTGGATTCCCATGGGAGCATACTAAATTTGACCTTGGCACGTAGACAGGAGTGGAATGAGTGGCACTGGGAAAACAAGATCGGCCAAAGCTAAAGCTAAACAATTAACTCAATCAACATTAACTTCCCAGTTGCGCAGATCATCTGTTCCTACTGTTTTGGGAACACAAGAATTAGAAACTGAGCTGACTTTATCAGAAGGCATGGCAGCTGGAGGAAACGAATCAGTACTAGACAAAATCTTGGAGAAGTTGGAAACATTGGACAAAAAAGTGGATGTACAATCGGCAAAGATTGACCAAAATACTGCCAGCCTAAATAAATTAACTGAACAAGTGACCTTACATGCACAATCAATTGGGAAGCTTTTTGAAGCTACTACAGAGAATCGTAAAGCTACCACAGAGAATCGTAAATTGGCTGAGGAAGTTAACCAGAAAGTGGAAGCAGTGAAGGAGGAGGTTAAACCACTGACTAAACAGATTGGTGAACATCAGGCCTACCTGTCTATGATTGAATTACGCAGTCGGGAAAATAATCTGAGGCTGAGATCAATTTTAGAACTGGAACAAGGGAATTTAACGGAATATTTGACAAAAGAACTTTCCAAGTTTTGGAACTTGGAGGAAGACAAGGACTTTAAAATCGTTAGTGCCTTCAGACTTGGAAGAGTAGCAAGGAAGGACAGACCCAGAGACTGTTTGATTACTTTGAGATCTAAGGAAGAGAAGGATAAAATACTAAGCTTACATTATGAAAAATCACTTGTAATCCAGGGAAGGAGAGCGGAAATTTACAAAGATATCCCTAAACAACTTTTGGATCTAAGAACCACCTATACAGAACTAACCAAACTGTTGAGAAGTAACTCAATCCTTTTCAGGTGGGAATTTCCTCAAGGATTATCTTTCACATTCAGAGGGAAGAAGGTGAAAATTAAAACACCCGAGGATAAAGATAAGTTCCTGCATGATTACGGAGAAGACCTTCAGAAAGTGATTACAGGGCCTGAGGCTTGGTCACCGCCACCGCCTGCACCTACACCTTTGGGATCTGAGGAACAGAAGAAAGAAACACCACCCTCTACAGAATAACAGACTCGCCCAGGATGTCTCTGCAACTTCTTAGCTGGAACATTAATGGTGGAAATTCCCCGGAAAAAAGGAGAAGGATATTCCATATATTAAAGAAAGAACAATTGGACATTATTTGCCTACAGGAAACACATGTGACTAGGCTCCACAGAAAAGTGTTAATTAACAAAAGATTAGGCCAAGAATTTATTTCATCAGACCGAGTCAAAAAGAGAGGAGTGGTGATTTATGCAAAGGAGAGCCTATCACCAAAATTCCTTTTTAAAGATGAACAAGGAAGAATTTTGGCAATCGAAATTCAAACCCAGGGTGAAAAGTTCTTGATACTGGGAATCTATGCACCGAACGAAGGGAAATCAGAATTTTATAAGAAGCTGCATGAGACAATGCTGGACTATCTGGACTATAATAACATCATTATGATGGGAGATATGAATGGGGTGGTGTCTACAAATATGGATAAGTCACATGGCCAAAGCTTGACAAAAGATGGCAGACTACCTAAAACTTTTTTTGAACTGACTGACAATATGGACTTGATTGATATCTGGAGGACAAAAAAACCCCTAGGAAGAGAGGGAACATTCTTTTCTGAAGCCCAACTGACATGGACAAGAATCGACCAAATCTGGATAACTAGAGGTCTGGCACCCAAGATCAGAAAAGTGGAAATCTGCCCAAAGACTTGCTCCGACCATAACGCAGTAAAGATGGATATGAGACTAACTACAACCGGCTCCTTTAGATGGAAGATGAATGACACCCTGCTCAGAGACCAGGAGATTATCAAAAAGGCCCAAAAAGCTTTGAAGGACTATTTTGAAATAAATTTGAACACCATGGTGGAAAAAAGAGTAATCTGGGACCCAAGTAAAGCTGTAATGAGGGGGTTTCTGATACAACAGAACACCATAAAGAAAAGAGCACAGAACGAGAAAAAGGAAAAGATTTTGGAGAAAATTAGGGAATGCGAGAAAAAGTTAAGATCGAAACCGAAGTCAAAGGAGATTCTGAGAGAAACTAAACTCTACCAAGTACAATACTCTAAATTGATAAATCAGGAAGTGGAGTGGAAAATCAAGTTAATGAAACAAAGATCATTTGAATCGGCAAATAAATGTGGAAAGCTGTTAGCATGGCAGCTGAAAAAGAGACAAAAACTAAATACGGTTACCAACTTAGAGATTGAAGGGAAAAACATTCAGAATCCTGTGGAGATTAGAAAGTGCTTCCAGAGATACTTTAAGCAACTTTACACTCAAGCTTTTTGTTCAGAATATATCGCACCCATACCATTCTCAAATCCTTGGCCTACCCCCATCCCATGAAGATTCTTTTTCATAAAACTCCAAGAGATATTGTCAAAGGCTTTCTCCGCGTCCACAAAAATCAGAACTGCTTTAGTGTTTATATTCACCTCTAGTAGTTCCAAAATGTCTATTATGTTCCTCACATTGTCTGATAAATGCCTTTTAGGGAGAAAGCCTGCTTGGTCCTTATGAATCTTCTCCATCAACACTCTTTTCAATCTTTTTGCCAAAATGTCTGCAAAAATTTTGTAATCCACATTAAGTAATGATATTGGGCGGTAGTTCTTAAGTTGAGTCTTTTCAGTCTCTGTCTTTGGTATGAGTGTAATATACGCTTCTTTCCACGATTCTGGCGCCCTTTTCCCCTCTAAAATCTCATTACAGACTTCCTTTAGCAGTTGCACCAACCACTCCTTCAAAGCTTTGTAGTATCTGGAAGTCAGTCCATCTGGTCCTGGAGATTTGCCCAATTGCATGTTCTGAATGGCACCCTCTATCTCTTGTTCTGTTATTCTCTGATTTAGATCCACCTTACTTTGATGAGAGATTTTTTGTAATCCATATTTTTTAAGGAATTCATCTATGTCCTCTTCATTCTGTGATCCTTGTGAATATAACTTTTTAAAATAACTCAGGAAACAATTTCTAATCTCGTTGGGTTTGGATATATTCTTTCCATCCACTTCTAGATTTGTAACTGTATTTAGTTTCTGTCTTTTCTTCAATTGCCAGGCGAGAAGTTTACCACATTTATCTGCCGATTCAAATGTCTTTTGTCTCATTTGCTTTATCTTCCACTCAATCTCTTGATTCATCAATTCCATATATTGTGTTTGATATAGCTTGATCTCTCTCAAAATCTCCTGGGACTTTGGTTTTGATCTTAATCTTTTCTCTCCTTCTTTTATCTTTTCCAAAATCTTTTCCTTCTTCTCATTTTGCTTTCTCTTTTTTATTGAATTTTGTTGAATCAAAAATCCTCGCATCACAGCTTTGCTTGCGTCCCAGATCACTCTTTTTTCTACATCGGCCTTTAAATTTATTTCAAAATAGTCCTTTAAGGTTTTTTGGGCCTTTCTGTGGATCTCCTCGTCTCGAAACAGGGTGTCATTCATCCTCCATCTGAATTGACCAGTTGTTGTAAGTTTCATCTCCATCTTCACGGCGTTATGGTCGGAGCAAGTCTTTGGGCAGATTTCTATTTTTTTAATCTTTGGAGCCATCCCACTAGTAATCCAAATTTGGTCGATTCTGGTCCAGGTCATCATTGCTTGAGAGAAAAAAGTTCCCTCTCTCTCGAGAGGGTTCCTTGTTCTCCAAATATCTATTAAGTCCATATTTTCAGTCATTTCAAAGAAGGTCTTCGGAAGTCTCCCTTCCTTGGAGATTGTCAGTCTTTGTGCCTTGTCCATATTTGTAGAAACCACACCATTCATATCTCCCATAATTACTACGTTATAGTCCAAATAATCCATCAGAGTTTCATGCAACTTCTTGAAGAATTCCGCCTTCCCTTCATTTGGTGCATAGATTCCAACTATTAACAATTTTTCTCCTTGTACTTGTATTTCCACTGCCAGGTATCTTCCTTGTTCATCTTTAAACATCATTTTTGGGGCCAATTTCTCTTTTGCATAAATCACTACTCCTCTTTTCTTAACTTTGTCCGATGAGATGAATTCTTGTCCTAATCTTTTATTTATAAGTAGTTTTCTGTGTACCCTGGTCACATGGGTTTCTTGTAAACAGATCAAATCCAATTGTTCTCTTTTCAAAATATGAAAAACTTGGCGTCTTTTCGTGGGCATGTTCAGCCCATTACAATTCCAACTAAGGAATTGCAGGGCCATCTTGTTATTTGTCACTTACTCCTCCTACCGCTCCAAGTTGTTGCTCTTCCTCTGATGGTGGTGGTTTAAGCCCAAATGATAGATTCAGAATGTCCACTACTCTTTTTTGCTCTGAGATTGGGTCTACCGTTCCCTTCTGCAGATCCTCGTGGTTTCTCTCCAAGAATTTCTCTTTGTCTTGAATTGTTTTTATTTTCACCTTCTTTCCCTTGTAGTTAAAGGGCAGTCCTTGTGGAAACTCCCACCTGAAGAGTATGTTGTTCTTTTTCAGCAGGTAGACCAGATCTTTATAGAAGGTTCTCACCTCCAAAATATATTCAGGGATGTCCTTAAAAATCTGTATATGAGAATTTCCAATTTCCAAGGCCTTTTGGTAATTTAGTTTCAGTATTTTGTCTCTTTCTTCCTTGGATCTGAAAGTAATCAGGCAATCCCTCGGAGTCTTTCTGTTTTGTCTCCTGCCCAGTCTAAATGCTGTTATTATCTTAAATTCTTCTTCCTCCAATTCTTCCTGCCAAAAGTCAGAAAACTCTTGTGTAAGGAACTCCACAAGGCTGTCTCCTTCACTTTCAGGAATTAGTCTTAATTTCAAATTTCTCTCCTTTCTCTGTAATTCCATCAAAGACAAGGCCGCATCATGTTCATACACTTTTTTAGAAAACGGTTCTAATTTTTCCTGTGTCTCCTCAGCAATCTTTCTGGCATCCTCTGCGATTTTACGTGTTGCCGAGTTTTCTTCAATCAGTTTATTTATAGATTCTGTGTTGGATATCACACTTTTCGTATTCAAATCCAGCCTTGCTGTTAATTCTGTTAGTTTTTGTGAATTTTCTGTACTCTGCTGTGTCAAAGCTTCCAGGGATTGATTTATCTTGAGTAACGCCTGTGTCATTGACTCCATGGAGACAGCCGTCACTTTTTCCTGCCCAGCTGCACCTGTCGGTGTTAAACTTGATATTGAGCCTCTTTTCTTCTGTTGCTGTTGCTGCTGTTTTGCTTTAGCTCTCGTAGTTATCTCCTCTGCTGGGCCACTCATGTCCCAAGGACGTTCTCACAGGAACAATTTCCAAATGGAAAATCCCACTGTCTTAATCTGTTATTCTGCAACTGTTACTTCTCAGCCCTCTAGAGGGGGCAAAACATAATGTCCAAGTGAAGGAAACAAAGAATATAGAACAAAGAAACCAGGAAACTTCAATATAAATGCTGCAACACTTTTTCTATGTAGTTTCTCTGTCAACACAGTCCAGTCTGGTATATTGTAGCAGCAAAACCCCAAAACTTTGTATCAGTTAAGTCCTCAACTATGTAGCCTTGTAACAAGTTTCTAAAATCTTTTCACTGTCCTGGTATCTTATTTTGACAGTCCGTCTCAGGGGATTGAGGCAGCGGAAAGTTTTTCTCTTTCAAAAATCATGCAGGTTAATGAGGTTACTTTCCCTCCCCTCTGCCCCTGCCTGCTAGAGAGGAGATTTATATCCAAATGCCAGGCTTAAATAGTCCTATTGTTATTTCCCTTCAGATGCAGCTCTTTGTTTTTCGTTGCTTCATCTGTCATGCAGTCGGGGGAAGGCAGACTTCCTTGATTTTAACCTCCCCCGTTTCCGGCCAAATTTCCAATTTAAATTTAAAAGTTCCCGATAGTCATTCAATCCTACTCACGGGGTTTTCAATCCGAATTCAATTTGCAGGAAGGAATCGGCGCTCTCCGTCAATGGCGACGCGGCTTCACTCTGCGGGCTGGGTAGCGACTCTCAGCACCGCGCTCTCCCGATGCCGTTCCGGAGCCTTTAAAAAGGCAGTAAAGGGGGGCGCTTCTGGTGCCCACCGAGTCTCCTTGTTCACAGGCATCCGCGCCTGTGATTTTAGGGGTCCCCCACTTGCCGTAGCGGGTCAGACCCGAACTCGTGGAGCAGTCCTCCTCCGGAGCTCGGAAAGAGGACCGCCATAAACGCTGGCGCCGACCGGAAGTAAAGGCTTTCTGGGAAATGATCTATAATGAGTTAAAAAGGTATTTAAGTATACCTTCCTTAAGAAACCAGAGGCCTTCCTTTTGGGCATTGTCGGCCAAGGGGTGTTAAAGAAAGATAGAACCTTTTTTCTGTATGCAACAACAGCAGCAAGAATACTCATTGCAGAGCACTGGAAGACCCAAGATTTACCCACACTGGAAGAATGGCAGACGCAACTGATAGACTACATGGAACTGGCTGAAATGACTGGCAGAATCCGGGACCTGGGAGAAGAGACGGTGGAAGAGGATTGGAAAAAATTTAAAGACTATTTACAAAAACACTACAAACTGTATGAATGTTAGGAGAATGCACAATTGAAAGTAACACGGCAGCAGAAACTTTGTTGTAAAATATATGAGAATAAGTGAGGTTTAAGGAAATGATGAAATTTGAAGCAATATTATGTTTAAATCAAGCAGTTTAATTTACGATAAAGTTATTTAAAAGTTGGGACATAATATCCGAGATTTACAAAATAAGAATTGAAATAAGGTAATAAATTGCTGTCTATAACTATGTGACTGAGAACGCAGGGAAGGGAGATGCGGGGAAGTCCAAAGATTATGAAAATATGACTTATGAACAACTGTGTTTTATATGTATTCTTCTTTTATTCTTTGTTTATTTCTTAACTTTGCTTTGACTTTTTCTGTCTGTATGGTGATGGTATTTTATATGTTTGGTGGTTTGTTCGTTGTTTAAAAAATTGCAATAAATATTTTATTTTTTTTTAAAAAAGAATTCCTTAACAGACAACCTTCGCCTCGCCTCTCTGCGCGGAAGCCTTCTGCGCAGAGTGGGCGTGCCGAGTGGTGGTCCTCCACCCTCCTCACTGACTTCACTGGAAGAGTCTCGGAGCCTCACGTCCGAGCTGCTCTCTGCCTCTCCCTTCTTCCTGGTGTCACCTGGACTTCCTTCCCCAGATGACGTTCTCTCTCTTCCCTTACTTGTCCCCTCTCCTGCAGAGTCCGGGAGCCTCGCCTCTCCCCTCTGCTCCGATGTCAGTTCCCTGACAGTATGTCCACATTGTTTTTTGTTGGAGAACCATGTGGCAAAATTCCAAGAAGTGCAAATTTCAAAAGAAAGCTGCGTTTCAGTGTGCCTCTTGTTTAAGGAAGGGTGAATTGGGTCAGTTTCATGTTAAGGGAACTGAATTTCCTCTCCATCCCTCTGTTCATATTGAGAAACATTCTCTTTTGCTTTGAGGTTCATTTTTTTATGCTTTCTGGACTTTTTGTTTCATTTTAACTGGGATGTGGTCATTGTTGCCCAGGCAGCCTGTGCAAACACCCCTCTCTGAGCTCCTGGGAATGGGGGAAGGTTAGAATACAAATGCTGCAAATAAAACGAAAAAATGGAACAAAAAAAATCAATGAATACTATATCATATGAAGGCAAAGGAATGGGGAACATGGTCTTAGCATGGGCATAGCGAGGACTTTTGTTAGCGGGGCAGAAATGACATGATTGGTCAGTTAAGTATTTCTATTGTTTTATTTGATAGGGAGCAGCTGCCCTCTGTCCCCCCCCCCTTAGCTATGCCCATGGGTCTTATGAAACAAAATGTGGTATTTTGGGCTTGTGGCTCTCCCCCCCCCCCCGGCTGGTAACTTGCAAGGAAGGAGGACTTGTATTAGCAGCACACAAAGAGGGAGAGAGAGAGAGAGAGAGAGAGGGGGGGGGAGAGAGGGAGGGAGGGAGGGAGGGAGGGAGGGAGGGAGGGGGAGGGAGAGTATTCTGCCAGAACCATGGTAATATGGAAATAAACAAGTCTGGTTCCACACTTGCATCAGCATCGCCTGGGCAACCTGGGAGCGAATTGCGACATGAGGCATTGTTTATGTTCCAAAAAGGAGGGGGTAGAGGAGGAATTGGAAAGCTGAGTAACATCCCCACTCCTTATTGAAATCTACATCCAGATTTCCATTCCATCCAGAGAAGCAGCATCAGCGGTATGGGTGACTGACACAACCAATTGCTACTTTGATTGGTAACTGAAATCCTAAGACCTTTGTTTGCTGTGTATTAGCATGATTAGGGTTAGGGAGCATAGCAATGCAAAGGCCAGTTGCCACCTCTCTTAGAAACTCCAGAGAATTAGAAAGACACAGAAGAAATTGTTTGTATTCTCCAAATGCTGCCCCACAGACCATGCCACTACAAGGAGATGACAAAAGGCATTGTTTTTGTGCCCTGTATTTAAGTTTTATTCCCCACCCCCTCCAAAGTGCTCAGGGTGAGGGATCAGGCCTGGTCTCATGCTCTGGAGGTGGTGCTCCCTTCATTCTGCTCCTCTGTCCTGAAGGGCTCTGGGATTAGGGTGGACACAGTTGTGGTTCTCCGGGGGGAAGGGTCAGACTTATGCTTGGAATGTCTGGAATCAGTATTTTGGTACCTGGAAAAGGGCAGGCGACAGCTTACTCATGCCAAAAATAAGCAGGATATAAATGTAAGAAAACAACTAGCTAAATAAATACTCCCCCTTCAATGCCATCTAGGTCTTCAGCTGGTGGGTCAGGACTTCCACCAATACTTCCACCATGCAAATATATGGTCAATGATGAAGAAATGGGTCCCCAAATGCATGTTACTGAAAAGGATGGAGATCCCTATCTAGCCTTTCGTCCATCATTGAATCACAGAACTGTAGAGTTGGGAAGGCCCATGAGTGTCATCTAGTCCAACCCCCTGCCATGCAAGAATCTTTTACCCAACATGGTGCTCGAACCCATGACCCTGAGATTAAGAGTCCCATGCTGCACCAACTGAGTTATCCTAGGTTCAACAAGTCTTGTGGCAGCAAATTCCACACATCAATGGTGAGTGTGCTTTGCTGCGAACAAATAAGAACGTAAGAACATAAGAATCTGTTGGATCTGGCCAAAGGGCATCTAGTTCAGCATTCTGTTCTCACAGTGACCAACCAGATGCCTGTGGGAAACCTGCAAGCAGGATCCAAGCACTCTCCTCCCATGTTTCCAGCAGCTGGTATTCAGAAGCAGGACATAGTCATAGAATCATAGAATCATAGAATCATAGAGTTGGAAGAGACCACAAGGGCCATCGAGTCCAACCCCCTGCCAAGCAGGAAACACCATCAGAGCACTCCTGACATATGGTTGTCAAGCCTCTGCTTAAAGACCTCCAAAGAAGGAGACTCCACCACACTCCTTGGCAGCAAATTCCACTGTTGTCCTGACTAGTTGTCATTGATAGCTTTATCCTCCTCTGTGAATTTATCCAGTCCTCTTTAAAAGCCATCCATGTTGGTGGTCAGCACTGCCTCCTGTGGGAGGGAGTTCCATAGTTAAACTAAGCGCTGTTTATTGGGGCTTTGCTTAATGCTATCAACACACATGAAACTATTTCCCCAACTCCTGCCTGCTGGTTCCCCTTGCATGTTTCTTTTGGTGTGTTTTCTACATGGCTATTTTGCTATTAATCATTTCTATTGTTTTCCTTCTGCTGTTTGGGATCGTGGTACTGTTGCTTGAGCTGCTTGCAATTATATTTTATGGTTGCAATTTCATTCCATGTTGTTCATTTTAAATTGTTCTGAGCTGCCTTGGGGACCTTGTTGTTGAAAGGCAGGCTGGGGGGGGGCAGTAAAATCAGGGGTCGATAAGCTTTTTTTTTTAGTGCAAGGGCCATATTTGATAACCATCTGAGGGCCATGTACCAGTGTTGAATGGGGTTAGATACAAAAACTGGGTGGAGCAACAGGAGGGACTCTTTGTGCATTAGGCTATAATCCAGCTCCACATACCCTCCAAGTTTCTATACCTACCCCTGCCCCCATCTTCATTCAGGAAAGCAAGAGGCTTTGCTCTCACATTCCAGCCAGGCAAAAGCACTTGAAGAGGGCACAAAGCAGGGGCAGGGAGGCTTGTGACCTGGAGAGAGTGCTAATGGTCAGAGAGAGAGAGGTCTGGTTGGTGGCATGTGGCTCCTGGGCTGAGCCTCCCATTCCTGGTTTAAATAAACAAAGGCACACAGACCTCTAGATTCACCCTCATTCCCTTAGCCCTTACAGTGCAGGGGCTGCAAAGGGGCTCTTCTCTGTCTGTTGTTGGACTAAAACTCCCATCATCCCATGGTGACTGGGGCTGATGGGAGTTGGAGTCCAACAAGCTCTTGGGATGTTGGCTACCCTGGCCTAGGTACATGCCGTTAAATCACATAAACAAGCAGCAATCTCCATTCTTTTAGCACTTATGGTCCTTATGTGGCCAAAACAGCACCATCTGTGCAAGACGGAGGGCTCAGCAAGCCTGGAGAAAACGGCAAGGTTTGAAGATAGGATAGGATAGGATAGGATAGGATAGGATAGGATAGGATAGGATAGGATCCCTCAGAGGAGAACACTCCCCCCTCCCCAAATAGCCCAATGTGAACTTAGCATACTTAGTGGAAATTGAATACTGTTTGGGGTGGGGTAGAACGGAGTAGCTGGAACCCTGAGCTGCAACACTCCATGGTGCAACATTTTATTGCAGGTTGGACTTGCATTCATTCATTTACTTTCATTCCCCAGAGCACTGGTGACACATACGACTCCCCACTGCAGTGGGCACACTCCAATGCCGACTTCCAGAGCCAAAGGTGCAGCTCAGCCTGTTAGTTGTCTTTCTGGTATCTCTAAGCATCCAGCCAGAGTGCCGGCCATCAAGAAGCAGTATGCGTCCATCAGTGCCAAGTATAAAGGTGAGCTGTGGGAATAGATGGGGCAAGAGAGAGAAGGAGATCAGGAATACAGAGGTACCTATATCTTTGCCAGTCTGGATGTGTTCAACAGCATTGTTGAAAGACCCTCTGGCATCTGGTTAGCCCCTGTGAGAACAGGATGCTGGACTCGGTGGCTGGCTGGCTTGATCCATCAGGGTTCAAAGAAATTTCAAAGAAATTTTATTGCGGCCGTAGGCCCATACAGATAAAAACAAGACATAAATAACAGTTTTTGCACGTGGGAAAAAACAGCCGCTAAAACACCACTATAACAATAAAATACTGTAGTATGGAATGGAAGGAAGGAATGACATGCTGCACCTTAATTAACTTGTAGTGCTCCTTGGCAGCGCTTTTGGGTAAGGACAGCGACCAGGAACCTAGCCACTTTCAGTGTCGTATGGATGTCCTTATCCTGCAAGATTTGGGCAAGGTGGAATTTTGGTGGGGTACCCTCTAGCTTCTGTATGATTAATCCCAACAAATTTGCCCGTGGCACATTGAACAAGGGGCAAGTGAACATAATGTGCTGAAGCGACTCCGGCGTCTCCTTATCACATTCGCACATGGCGGAGGCTTGGCCCTTTGAGAATCTATGTCTCAGGACATTAGAGGGAAAAACGTTAAACCTCGCCTTGGTGAAGGCCAGCCTATGGGCAACAGACGAAAGGGAGGAGAGGTATGATGGAACGCAGTAAGTTAAAGTGATACCAATGTTCTGGGGCGAACAAACACCTCCCCCCAGCGTATAATTTCGCTGTAAATCGATGTCGTCCAGTCTTTGGCGGATCAGTCTTTGAGCAGTGATTTGATCTAGTTTTAGGGAATCTAGGGGAGAGATTCCATAACTCAGGAGTTTGGCATGAATTCTACTAGTCCAAAGGCTGGAGAATTCATCTCGCCATAGGCATTGGACAAGGTAATGGTCTGGTAATCTGTGCCACAATGATAACCAATAATTGAAGACTTGCTTCCACAGGCAAGTTTCTAAGGATGCGATCTTCAATTCTAATCGGATGGCTGCGTTGCTTACGCACAGGGGGAGCATTAGGAGCCGACGTAGGAATTGGTTTTGCAAAGTCTCAAGAGGAGCAAGATCTGTCATCACGGCCCAGAGCGGGGCAGCATAAGCAAGCACGGGAACCACTTTTGCCTTGAACACCTTTAGGGCCGAGGGAACATGCAAAGCTCCATCCGAAAAGAAAAATCGGAGGAGCGCATATGACAGAGTTTTGGCCTTGTTGAGTAGGTGTTGAATTTGTGCTTTCCACCCCAAATTGTGTTGAAAAATAACTCCTAGGTATTGAAATTTTAGGACTTGCTCTATTTTTGCTCCACCAAGCTTCCATTTGTATAATCTCCGACTTCTGGCGAAAATCAGAATCTTAGATTTAGCATGGTTGATGGTTAATTGGTTGAGTTGACAGTACGTGGCAAAGATCTTCAGAGCTCTGGTTAGTCCAACACGTGTATAAGATAGAATTACCGCGTCGTCCGCGTATAAAAGGAGTGGACAGTGGTAATCCGCTAGTCTAGGCGCGTGTGTACTTGGAGATGAGTTGACTAGGGGTGCTCGCATGTCGCTGATGAATAGGTTGAATAGGCAGGGAGCTAATATACATCCTTGGCGCACTCCCTTGTTTATTGGAATCGAATTTGTGAGGTCGCCCGCAGGAGTAAGTCTCACTCTGGCAAGGGTACCTTCGTGGAGCTGGCTTATAAGCCATAAGAGTCTTCTATCGATGCCCTGTTTTGCAAGTTTCTCCCAAAGAATATTTCTAGGAACGCTGTCAAAGGCTGCCTTTAGATCTAAGAAGGCAGCACAAAGGTAGCCCCGGGGGGGGGGGGGACGAGTACTTCCGTGCCAGATGGTAAAGAACTATCGCATGATCAGTTGTTGAACGTTTAATTCTGAACCCTGCTTGTTCGTGACCAATCTGATTAGTCTCGTCTGCCCATCGCAATAGTTTAGTCAGCAAAAAGCTGGCATAAATTTTCCCTATGATCGAAAGGAGGCTGATGTTACGGTAGTTTTCCGGCTCCATTGGAGAACCTTTTTTATGAATTGGTACTATAATGGCCTCCTTCCATATTTTGGGGATGAGACCAGAAGCGTTGATTGCGTCGAAGGTTTTGGCCAAGATGTCAGCCCACCATTTTGGGTGTAGTTTGATGGCTTCAGCAGGGATCAGGTCGGGCCCTGGGGCTTTGCCTGGTTTCAGCTGGGCTATTAGCTTGGCTATTTCGTCCGGATCGGTGGGAGGCCAAATAGGTAGGTGGGAAAACAGATGCATCAGATGGTCGGAGGGAGCATCTGCCTGTGAGAAACATTTCTTCAGGAACAATTCCCATGTCGGTGCTGGGATGACTGCCCTTGGGAATTTCCTCGCCCTTCTGTTAATCAAAGACCAGAATTCCCTGGATCTATGTGGTTTTGAAGCAGTAATCAAGGCCTGCCAGCGATTCTGTTGCCACTCGCGTTTGGCAGTTTTCTGCGTGCGTTTGTAAACTTGCTTGGCTTGTGCATAACTAGCTGGCAGAGTAGATGCATCGGAGGTCTTGTACACATTATATATAGCACGGAGGCGCTGTCTTGCTTGTTTACACTAAGAATTATACCAGGGGGCACCGTAAGTATACTCGTTTCGATTTAATATTTTGGGTGGTAGCCTGAAGAAGGACGTAAGATCAGTCGTATGGTGGTGGAAGCGTTTCAACACTATGCTATACTCGTCTGAGGCAGAGTCTATGTTGGAATGGGGCCCGAGGATTTCTTTTTGAAAGAATTCCTGATACCTTTGAGCCTGGGTCTCCGACCATTTGATTCCTCTTAGTTGGAGAGATTCGTTGGTTACCATCTGGGTCGCATGTCTATGGGCCTCTGACTGCCAGTTCAGGGAGAGCTTGGCTACAAGGGGAAGATGGTCACTAGATTGTACATTCTCGATCTTAAAGGTGGAGATACACTTAAGTATATCACTGGAAACCAGCAGGTAATCGAGAACGCTGTTTGATTTAACGCTCAGATGAGTGAAATCCCCTGGAATATCAGGGAGGCATGTTCCATTTAGGGGGACCAGATTTAAACGGATGGCCATTTGATAGAGGAGTACTCCAGCCTCGTTAACTCGTTGGTCTTTAGAAGTTCTCCTCATGATATGTTCCAGCTCATAATTATCAAGGTTTGGGGTAACCCACCATTTGGCTTTGGTTAGCGAGTCCCAATTTGCTGCTGTGCGGGCATTAAAATCGCCACCTATTATGGCCGGGGTGTTAGGAAACTTAACATAGCATGAGAGCAAATGCTCTTCTAGCGAGCCCCATTTAGAGCCCAGTTCGGAGGAAGAGCCCCCAGGTGGCAAGTAAGCATTTGTAACTAGAAGTGAGATCTTTTCCCCCGCAATCAGTCCAGTAAGGGCGTAAGGAGGCAAGGCCTGTACTAGAGTAAGTTTAGAATGTAGGTTGAGGGAGATGCCTATTATTAGGCCCCCTTTAGGGCGGCCTCCTTTCAGGGAGGGGCAGGCAGGGAGTTCTAGAAGCTCAAAGCCATTTAGGGAAATTTTCTCTACTTCCCACGATTCTTGGAGCAAGATGATATGAAACAGGTTAATATACTCCAGGAATTCTGGGTCAAGTTTTTTCCCCCTCCAGCCCGCAATGTTCCAGCTGAGGACTGATAGGGGGGAGTTCCTGTTGTGCCCAATTCACTGTCATTTCAGGGAGAGATGTGAGTCCTTTGGAGGCAGGGCAGACCCCGCAAAAAAGTCAGTTATTTTACTTTGCACGGCAGGCACCTGCTGAAGGTACCTAGTCTTGAAGTTGGTAGTGAAGTATTCTGACTGAGGCGACAAAACGGGTCTCCCGCTGGGTAACCCAAGGGTGGACACTTCAGTGGGAAACTCCACAGGATTTGCTGAGACTGCCCCACCGCGAGGGCTGAAGGTCGCCAATGAAACCATTTGATTTATATGTCCGGCCGGGTCTTCAATCAAATCCGGGCCATTTTTTGATGTAGGTGGAGCACTCCCATGACCTGATGCTGGTGAAGGTACAGGGGATGCTTGGCGTACTGGTACCGTTTGTATGTCGGGTCTATGCCGCTCAGGGGAATAAGAGGACTCCAGTTCCGGCATTGATGGATTAGATGGTAAGGAATTGTTTTGGTGGAAGGAACTCTGAGATACACTCCTCAGCGGGGGACTCTTGGAGGGCGAGTCAAAATTTATCAAGAGTTGAGGTGAGAGGCCAACTTGTGGGGCAAGACCTGGGTCTGCCAGGCGTCGGTGGGTTTTGCCCACAAATGGGGGAGACATGGGTTTAGGAGCAGGACTAAGGTGAGGAAGACTTCCTGCTTCCTTAAAACACGACTCCGAAAAGCTGGCAGGGTAGTCCTGAAAAGTGGGCAGAACTTTTCCGTTCTTCTGGACATGTATGAGCTGATGATTAAGTACTTCTAGTCTATCAATTATTTCTTGTTATTCTCTCGTTGGAAGGTCGCCAAAGGTGGCTAAAAGCTCTCTTTCCTCCGGCGGGGTCAGAGAATTACTTGCGCCAGTGGGTTTCTTTAGAGCTCGTGGGGGCGTAGGGTAAATCCAGTTTTGGTGCGGGTGGATATCCTCCGGGAGAGGAGGCTCAATGTCCTGAGGTACTCCCGACCTCTCCGACAGAGTCCGCTCCGTGCCGTGACCGGCAAGTAGAAGGGGGTGGATCATGCTATCCATAAAAACTCTTGTTGGGATGATATCATACCTAGCCAAGAGTGATTTCTGCCTGATGATAGCTGAAGGGATCCTTGGAGAGTAAAACGCAAGCATCACTTTCTGTTGCCTGAGGTGCTGGTTCAAGGGTAATACTGCAATGAGATCACATTGTGAGATTTCTATGTTTAGGAGATTGCTTAGATGCTTTTTAACCCCACTCAGAGTAAGCCACCTTGGTGACCCTGCCCCGATGTTTAGGCAGATTTTCTTAGGTTGTAGGGACAACGCTTGGTGTTTCAGTGCAGGATTTGGTTTATATTTAGGGATCACACTTCTTTTTTTGGTTGAAGGTATGGACCTCTGGCACTTCAATTCCCCTGTGTCTACAGTTGGTTTAAACTTTGACCAGGAGTTATCAATTTTCTGTTCGAGGTTACATAGCTGGGAGGATAGCACATCAATCTTCTTGAATATGCAATTAAGGGTTCTGACCACAAGATGGAGATGTTCATGTTGTTCTTGTCTTGCGCAGTCCTCAGCTCCAGCGTCCTGCACCACCCTCAGTGGGACATACCCTCTTCCTCCAAGCTTGCCGTCCGCAGATTTAATCTGAGGTAAAAATAATTCCTCTGGTGTTGACATTTTTTCTGGAGACGTTAGAGGGTAGAAACGGTTCTGAGTTTTCACCCTATAGCAGAATTCAATGGGGTCACTCCGTTTGCCAGGCACGGGGGGGTCGGTTTTTAATTGTTTGGCTCTTGGGGAGGGCAGAGCCTCGTCACAATCCCTTAGGCGTTTGCCTTGGCCCATCGTTATAAGTCTTTTAAAATAGCGGTGCTTAAAAGGTAGTAAAAAGTGGTAGAAAGGTAGTAAAAAGTGGTAGAAATAAAAACAACAACTGAATGTGAGCTGGCGGAGAGCCAGTAAGTCGAAGGCTGCTTCCAAGGCTGCCGGAGAATACAATTATCTGCTCATTAAAGCTGATTTACGATGCAGGCTTTACAGTTATCAACAATGTGAACTCCTGGCATGGGCTCCAACACCCTGATACAATCTTCAGCAAAAACTTGCAAGGCTGGGAGCCACAACACAGATTTTAAAGAGGATTCGAGATGAACTCCGGCAAATGCGTCTTACCTCATCGCCATCTTGACGCCGCCTCCCATCAGGGTTCCTTTTTTGTTCTTGTGGAAACCCAAGAAGGAAACTGATCTACATTTCTCAGTCACCATCAGAACTTTCTTCCAAGAGTACTGCTAGCATGCGAGACAGTGCATATTTCCTTGTTAATAAATAATAATAAATAATAAACTTTATTTATATCCCGCCCTCCCCAGCCGAAGCTGGGCTCAGGGCAGCTAACAACAATAAAATAATACAACATTCTAAAATCATTTCATTATAAAATTTATTCAAATCAAATTGATGGCAACCATTGGGCTAGAGTTCTGTGAAGATTGCCAAAGGAGGGAGTCAGGCTAATAATATTTTTTTTCTTTTGTTTTCCTTTTCCTGTGGCTGGTATGTCACCACTGCTGTTGTCCTACCAGGGTAACGCTTGTTTAAAGGGGATGAAGGAAGGGGGTTGGGAAAGTACAGGCAGAGCATAGGTGGTTGAGTAAAATGGGAAATCTTCTCTGGCTTGAATTATAGTCCGAGCCACAGAAGAATTCAGGTGCCTTGTAATGCTCACTTCCTATTGCAATGCAAATATCCTGGCCCAAGGCTAGCGAGATTTTACCAGAGGGAGAAGAAAAGTATGTTGTGGGACTTCCATCAGCCCCAGCCAGTCTGGTTCAGTGGTCAGAGATGATGGGAGTTGCAGTGCAGCAACACCTGGAGATCAAACACATCCATTCTTAAGGAAATTAGCCCTGAGTGCTCACTGGAAGGACAGATTGTGAAGCTGAGGCTCCAATACTTTGGCCACCTCATGAGAAGACTCCCTGGAAAAGACCCTGATGTTGGGAAAGATGGAGGGCACAAGGAGAAGGGGACGACGGAGGATGAGATGGTTGGACAGTGTTCTCGAAGCTACAAACATGAGTCTGATCAAACTGCGGGAGGCAGTGGAAGACAGGAGTGCCCAGCATGCTCTGGTCCATGGGGTCACGAAGAGTCGGACACGACTAAACTACTAAACAACAACAACAACACCTAGAGAGCTGTAGCTCCAAAACCCAATATATTATTCAATATATTATTCAACACAATATATTATTCCATTTTGCCCTTTTACCCAGTGTGGCAGCTCATAATCTGCAAATGCTAATGGTTCCGGGTTGTCTTCCCATTATTTTATTCCTCCCCCCCTTGTGGTTCTCTTGCAGGGCCAGGACCTGGGAAGTATGGTAGGTAGCCTCTCACTGGCATTAAGGACCATGACTTCACCAAGTATGCTGAGCCAGCCTACACAATGCGTGTGAAATCCAGTGAAAGATGTAAGATGCTGACAAGTTAGGTTCTGTGTTATTTGGGTTTTCCCAACAGCATTAACTGACCCACAGGGTGAAGCTGGCTAAACAACTGTTAAATTTGCTGGCAAAACATTTGAACAGAGATTGACAACCTGTGTTTTTGGGACTCTCTAATTATCGGGGCCACAGTTGATGGGACCTGGGTGATCCATGATCAAGAGCTGGGTGGCTTTCCAAAGTTTCCATTCCAACTGGATCAATGGCACTGCATGTAGGGGGCTAATGTAGTTGTTTCTTGACTACAACTCCCATCAGCCCCAGTCAGCATGGTCAAGAATGATAGGAGTTGTAGTCCAGCAAGGGCTGGAGGGTCTTATACTGCTGATTATTATGGTTGCACAAAAATCAGGGTTCTCAGTTGTACAGCTGTGGACCTTAGTGGGAAGAGGATGATCTACACTTAAGCCATGTTGAAGGATAACAGGAATGGAGGTGCAGGGGGGCGGAGCTTAACATATTCACTGCTATCTAGCTAGTGGGTGCCTTTAATTGATATCGGATAGGAAGTCAGTCATTGCAACCAAGCTAAATAGCTCAGAATCCACACCATGCCTCATGCAGACAATTCTTCTTTCCTTTGCAAGTGATCTCGATCACGGAGAGTCCTGGGCCCTGCTACTATGTGGACCCAAGCATTTCCCGTCTAGGGATATGGAGACCAGTTTCATTCCGCATGGTGCAAGAGAGAAAGCGGGCATGTAAGTTGAAAGATGAGAGATACTATGATGGTCAAGATGGGGCTGGAGTGGCATCTGTGCAATTTTGTGATGAAAATGTTTCTTTCTCACCTTGTGCAAAGAAGGCTTGTTGGTCAATCCCTGAACATGAAAGAGAGGGAATGAAAAAGAATGAGTGTGAGTGAATGAGCAGGTGTGTTATGCATGAAAATGGATGTGTGGGAGCATTATGTGTGGAGCTGTGGTCTTAAACCACTGAGTCTCTTGGGCTTGCTGAGCAGAAGGTTGGTGGTTCGAATCCCTGAGACAGGGTGAGCTCCTGTTGCTCTGTTCCAGCTTCTGCCAATCTCGCAGCTTGAAAGCATACCTGTGCAAGTGGATAAATAGGTACTGCTCCAGGGGGGAGGTAAACGGCGTTTCCATGCACTCTGGCTTCTATCACAGTGTCCCGGTGCACCAGAATGCTGGCCACATGACCTGAAGTGAGATGAGCGCCACACCGCATAGACGCCTTTGACTATGTATGTAAGGTCCTTTACCTTACATTTACCTTTTACCTGCATGCATGTGGATTTGTGTATGAATGACAGAGAGCAGGGGTAGACTTTGGTAATACGGTTTTCTAAGTGAGGACAAAATTTGGCACTTCCCCCAATATATTTTATTTCCACAGTAATTCCTTTTGGTACAGTTGCTTTTTAATGGGGTTTCTCAGTAGGTACCCACATGAATATAAGTATTAATTATTACTATTATTATTACTATTATTATTGCTACTACCAATATTATTATTACTATTATTATTATTTTATGCCCCCTTGGCTCAGCACCCTGAGCAGGGGAACAGCCTGCACTGCCCTAGATCTGGCACTACAGAGAGAAGCATATGAAAAAGAGACAGGTGGCCTCACCCTCTTTTTTTATCAGCCACACTCACTGTTTGTCCCAGCCCCACTGGTTTGCAGGCCCTGGAAGGTTGACTGCATGGGAGTGTTGTCCATAGGCTGTAAAAGTTTATTCACTCTTTGATAAAAAAAATATTTCTGAGTAGGGGGTTTTCAAGAACCAGACAGGAAAACCAGCTATGTACAGAGACCTTACCTAAGTGGGCTGTTTGATGTGGGAGATTGTCTGGGGTGATATCAAAGTGTAGTTTAAAAGTGTCTGTGACGCCCATCCATCCCTCCATTCATTCCATGTGTGTGTGTGATCCCTATTGCTTTCCAGCTATTGGCCTTGACCGAGTGGGGCTGCTCTGGATAAAGGGGCATTCAAGGAACTGGGGGAAATATAGTTTTCCTGATTGGTGTTCCACCAAGTCAACTGGGTTGAAAAACACTTTTTACCATTAGGGTGTCTAAGTGTCCTACTTTACAGAGGGCAGTCCTCTAGCCAAAGGGTTCTTCCAATAGTAACACCTTGAACCTGGCCTGGTAGCAAATCAGCAGCCAGTGCAGATCTTTGAGCACAGGTGTTATATGCTGACAAGGTCTCACTCCTGCCAGCAATCATGTTGCAGCATTCTGGTCAATCACGCTGGAAGTCTCATCTTCCTGATGCCAAGGGACCATAAGATGTTGAGCATGTGGCTGATGAACGGACAGAAAGGAGAGCCACCAAAAACAGCATAAGGGAAAACAAGAGGGTCATGTTGCTTTAGAGTCATAATCTAGGAAGTAGTCTGGAGGGTACCTATGGAATTAACAGTAAATGACAGTGAATTGCAAGGGAAGATGTCATGGAAGAGATTAATAGCAGTGCACTCTTAACTCCACAGGTGATGAACTTAGTTGGAAAGGCTGCTAGAAGAGGAGATTGGAGGACAATGCCATGATTTTTAAAAGTGGGGGGGATTTTCAGTCAAGGCAAGGAGGATAGTGCCTCTTCCTCCAACATCCTCAAAAGCACAACAGTTTACAAATGATTCAGCTTAAGAACAAATAGAATTCTCAAATTTAGAGAGAGAAAGAGAGAGAGAATATGCAAGGCTTGTCATCTACAAGGAGGAGCAGAGTATTGTAGCAAATACATGGGGAATGCTTTTCCCTTTCGTTTGAGAAACATCAATGGAAGCTTGGGATCTACTAATAGATCAATAAGTGGGGTTTTTTTACTCCTAACATTAGCAAGTAAAACAGCAACTTAAAAAACAAACAAACCCTGCATGGCAGATTGCTCCTTCTCTTTAAGCCTCAATGTTTCTCACCTGTCAGATTTTACATCCATCATTCCTGCCTCCTCCTGTGCTCCTGTAGGATATGATGTATCTGTTACAATATAGAAGCAATGCGGCCACGAGCTGGTAGCTTGAAAGCAAAACATAATGGGAATGTTGGGACTGTTCCGTGGGAAACAGAGGGACAGTCAATTAACAGTGCAGAGAGCACCGGAATTAGCTGAGAGCGTAATATGAGCTGTACAGGAAGTACAGGTGGAGTTTGTCTCTCGGCTGTTGGAGTTTGAAGAGAGCAGTCGTGTTTTTCTGTAACGCTGCAAAGACAGAAATAAAGGCATGTAAATATGTTTCTGTCTATCTCTTTCCCCTGCCGGGGGGGGGGCAGGAAAGAGGGGGGGGGTGTTCTTCTCACGCTGAGAAGGATCGCCTATCACGACCTAGCCTGTATCCTGCTGGGGAATGCAGACAGGGAGGTCATCAGGAGATCAAGCCGGGTGCCTAGAGAGTTGCCAGGTTCTCCTAATAAAGGCTTGATTCCCAACATCTGGTAGCAGAGGATGGTTTTGATCCATGAAAGCAACAAGAGAGGTTGATGGAGCGTACTTCATCCTCTGCAAGGAGATAAGGAAGATATGGTAGCGTGCGGATGGAAGCACCGGAGGAGGTGTTTTTGCTGAGCAACGGAACCCCTAAGGTATGCTAATTTTATGGCTGTGAGAGTGAACGCGAATTGAGACATTCTTCGGTTCACTGAGTGTCTGCTTTTGGATGAAACCAGCACTGAAAGAGAGCCACATATTTCGCATACCTGAGTCTTGATAAGCCTGGAATGTCCAGTTGCTAAGCAACGAAACGTCAGTAAAGTGGAAAGTTACCGGCCAACAACGGAAGAGGGGCTGGGACTGTGAGAGGCTGGTAAACAGCGTTTGTTTTGTCTAATATCTCACTGCTCTTGAAAGGACTTTCAAAACAGCCTGTGTTTAACTGCCAAGTGAGGCAGTAAACAGCCAATAGACTCTTGGAATTTTACAGGCTCGAGAGTGAGAGCTGAGGCTTGGATTCAAAATGGATGCCAAGAAGGGAGGAGGCTTACCTTACCCACCTCCACTGACTAATGACAATTATTCCTCATGGTCTGTAAAGATGAAAGCCCTGCTTCAGAATCAGAGGATTTTTGGGGTGATTGAAAACCCCATCCCTGCTGCACCAACGCCAGGTTGGAATTCACAGAATGTGAGAGCCAGGACGGCCATAATTCTCTGTATCTCAGATGATCAACTCGTGCATATTCAGAATTTGCAATGCGCGCGTGAGATTTGGCAAACGCTGCTGTCAGGGGTTCAGGAGCAGAGGCACAGGAAAGGGAGGAAACAGAGAGCGAGGGGGAGGAATCCGGAGGTAATATGAGTGATGACAGCGGCCCGAGATCTCCGAGTCTTTCCAGTGAGTCGGAAGATTCACAGAAAGGGGCGCCAGTGGTCAGAGCAAGGGGGGCGCCTAGGGGGACACCCCAGGTAGAAGGGACCAGAGGGGACTCAGAGAGCAGCAGTTGGAAATCGGGACCAGCTTCCCCACCAGAGCGCAGTAGGGGGGAGGGGTCCCAGGTATCGGGATCTGGCGGCTCGCCGCAAGCGGGAGGGCAGGAGTTAGGATTGGCCACACCTCCATCGGGGAGCGAGGAAACGGTCAAGAGGAAGGTTGAAGGCTGCGCGCGCGCGCCAAGTTCAAATGCACAGGAAGCCCGCCGCAAGGAGGGAGAAGAGTCGGGGGGGTCAGCGTCAGAAGAGTCCAGGAAGGAAGAGACCACGGGGGGTAGAGGGACCCAGAGGAGAAAGGAAAGACGGAAGAGGTGGAGTAAGGCTAGAGTATTAAGTTGGTGTACAGGAGGCGGAGACTCAGACGGAGCTTCGCCGGTCTAGCTTCTAAGACGTAGAGCTGCGCGCTGCGGCTTGAAAATGGAAACTGTAGCTCAATAAAGAAGTTTGTACAATACTGCCGGCTAGCGTGGTCCTCTGTGAGCTGGGACCTGGAAGCGGCTCTGACAGCTGCGTAGAATACATCAAAGAGATGCTGGTTCTTCAGCGTTGCTGCATTTTGAAAAGCTGACCAATCTAAGGCTAGTGCCAGATGGAGATGTACAAGCGCATCTGACAGAGATGAAATTCTTACGCCAGCAGATGGCGGAATGCAATTTCCCTCTACAGGAAGACATATTCTGCTTCATGATTATTAACAGCCTTAATCGGACTTATGCTGCTGCATCGTGAGTGTCGGAGAAGGCCTCTCCCTCCTCAGGCTCACTCCATCCGGCCTAGGGGGCGGGGCCCAGGCTCACCTTCGCCACAGCTTTAAGAGGCCTCATTGGGGTCTGGGACATCGCTGCTGCTGCATCGGAGTGTCGGAGAAGGCCTCTCCCTCCTCAGGCTCACTCCATCCGGCCTAGGGGGCGGGGCCCAGGCTCACCCCCGTAATAGCTTTAAGGACACTGGTGCTGCTGCAGCAAATGTTGAAGATGTTTATATATATTTTAAGGTGTTTTAAAGGTGTTTTTATTGTTTACTTTGTTGTACCACCGTGAATGGTGGTTTTTATCTATGTATTTTTGTTTGTTCCGTCTTGTTTTGTTTTTGGGGTTGGACATCGAGTGGGGTGGGGATTGGTTTTGTTTGGGCACAATTGTTTTGGTTGTTTTGTTTTCCAATTTGTAAATGGAGGTTAGTATGAGGCTTGGGATTGCTACCGTGGAGGGGCGAGGGAGGTATGGAGGTGGGGGCAGATGTTATAGGCGAAGGGGATTGAGATACGGATATGCTCGTACCCCTTCCAATCTGCGCCCCATCCCGAGGGACGAGGGTAGGGTGAGCAAGGATTACTCACTTCCTTCACTGGTGTTGTGCAATGCCAGGTCTATAGGCAACAAAACCGCTACCCTGCGAGATTTCTTTACCTCGCAGGGGGTTGACCTGGCTTGTGTGATGGAGACCTGGGTGCGCGAAGGGGTAACTGTTACCTTACGAGAGATGGCGCCCCCGGGTTTCTCCGTCCTCCACCAGTCACGGACTGTGGGCCGGGGGGGAGGGGTGGCAGTATTAATCCGGGAAGATTGTTCTTTCAGGGCTCTACCATCGCCATTGATCCCTGGCATTGAATGTGTTGGCCTAGTGTGGGGCTCCGAGGAGAGCTTGGCTGTCTGGCTGGTGTACCGGCCACCTAGCGTACCAGCAGCCACCCTGTCAGGCCTGTTGGAGGCGGTGGCCGGCTGGGCCTTGGAGTTCCCTAACCTATTGGTATTGGGAGACTTCAACTTCCACGCTGATGCCACTCCCTCCTCACAGGCTCTGGACCTGGTGTCTTCCATGGCGACACTAGGGCTCTCCCAGTTTGTTTCGGGCCCCACACATCAAGCAGGCCACACGCTGGATTTGATCTTTGGCGCCGGTATAGATGTGATCATGTCTCCTTCGATGAAGGTGCCATGGTCTGATCACTATGCTCTGAAAGCCAGGATTGATGTTCCACCCCCACCCTGCTTAGGTGGCGAGCCGATTTGGGCTCGCCCGCAGAGGCTGATGGACCCTGATAGATTCCGTCAAGCCTTGCGGGACCTTTCTCCCCCTGGCGACTCATTGACTGAGCTTGTTGAGGGCTGGAATACCCAGCTCCTGGCAGCCATCGATGAGATTGCACCTAAGCGCCCTCTACGACCCCGCAGAAACCGGGCTCCCTGGTTTACCGAGGAGCTTCGGAAAATGAAGCGGGACCTCAGACGGCTAGAGCGAGTATGGCGGGGTGCCCGTGACGGAGCCTCAAGAACATCTTATAGGGTTTTTATGAAAACCTATGAGATGGCAGTGAAGGCCGCTAAGACGTCTTACTTCTCGGCTTGCATTGCATCCGCTAGCTCTCGCCCGGCGCAATTATTTAGTATAATTCGGTCTTTAACATCCCTTGAAGGACAGCCAAATTTAAATAACAATCTGACACACAGCTGTGAGGCATTTGCGAGCTTTTTTGCGGAGAAGGTCCTGTTGCTCCGCCATGACCTCCCTGCCAATTTGGATACAATAAAGGAACTGGAGGCCCCTCGACTGTCCTCGGGTCCAGTATTGGACCACTTTGACCGGATATCTCCAGCCGATGTGGACAGATTCCTCCAAGCTGGAAAGCCCACCACCTGTCCTCTTGACCCGTGCCCGTCATGGCTGATTAGAGCGTGTCCAGACGAGGTGCGGGCCCCCCTGGGGGATATCATCAATTTGTCCCTTGGCACCGGGATATTCCCAGGGGAACTGAAGGAGGCGGTGGTGCGTCCGCTCTTAAAGAAAACATCATTAGATCCCTCAAATCTATCCAATTACCGCCCGGTCTCGAATCTTCCATTCCTGGGTAAGGTGATTGAGAGAGCGGTTGCTGAACAGCTTGGTAGGTTTCTGGATGAAACATCTGCTTTGGATCCATTCCAGTCCGGCTTCCGCCCTGGTCATGGGACCAAGACGGCTCTGGTCGCCCTAACAGATGATCTCTGCAGGCAGCTGGATCGAGGCGGGTCGGGGCTGCTGATTCTTCTAGATCTGTCAGCAGCCTTTGACATGGTCGATCACGAACTCCTGGACCACCGCCTTGCCGACGTGGGGATCCAGGGCACAGTCCTTCAATGGCTGCACTCGTTTCTCTCTGGTCGGGGACAGAGGGTGGCGCTTGGGGGGGAATTGTCATCGCGCCACTCCTTGGTGTGTGGAGTGCCTCAGGGTGCAATTCTCTCCCCTGAAGCGTCAGGCAAAAGTCGTACCAAGTCCCAGGTGAAACCTGCAAAAGACTTCCGGTCAGCACCAGCGACAAATGGCGGATTCCCTCTGAGCTCCGGAGGGAATCGGCTCCACGGGGACAGGGTCTGACCGCTGCGGCGAAGCGGGACCCGAAGAAATCTCAGGCGGGGAAGCCTGAGAACTTGGAGACTCGACGGGCTCCGTTTGCGCCCCCCTTTTTAAAGGCTCCGGAACGGAAAGGGGGTGTGTGGCGCGGAGAGCGCTGATTTCTTTCTGGACAATTGGAAGCTAAAGCAACTACCCGTGAGTAGGAGTAAGCAAGTAATTGGAAGAAAAATTTAGTTAATTTGGCACCGAAACGGGAAAGGCACAAACAGGAAGTCTGCCTCTTCCAACTTGTAAATAGATTAAAGTAAAGAGACTGTAAAGCTGTAACCCTGAAAGACGACTTTTAAAGGTCAAATCCAGCACCAAAAAAGACGACTCCCCTCCGGTTTGCAGGAGTGGAGGGGGGAGAACCGAGCATTATTTTACCTGCAAGAAAAGAGGGTGTAAATATATTTCTGCTGTCTCGGAAAACTGGGAACGGACTGCCTATGACAGGGAAGGTCGACCAGTGGGAAGAATTGTCTGCATGTTAAGGGTAAAGAATATTGACACTTTGAGAAAGATACAGTGTTTATAGATCTGCCTTTGACTATAAAGTAACTTTTTAGAGACACTGAAACTTTTCTAAAAGCATTGAAACTCTGGCTTTTGAGGGATATTGGAACTTTTAAGAACTATACTTGTTTTTAACAGTTGCATAGTGAAGTTGGAAGGGTGTCCCCCTAGAGGAGACTACGTTGTAACAACTATTTTGTCATCAAGTTACCAAGCTCTGGAAAATTACTTTGCAAAACAAACTCACCAAGCGTGTGACTGACCTTGGGCTTGTTATGGCAGATGGGAAAGGGAAGATAGAGCTGGTGAGTGGCATACAGGATAAAACTACCAGATCCGGCAGACAATACAAGACTGATATTACTTTTCAGAGAAGGGCCTCAACATCTGGAGCGGCAGGCACAGTAGGAGCTGCTGCTTCGCAAGTAAAATCAAAAGCTATGTCATCTGAAGAGCTATTGGCTCAGGCACTTGGCAAAATTGATGCATCTTTGGAAAAATTAGCCAAACAGGTTGCAGAGACAAATAAACAAGTAGCTGGGGCCTCAGCAAAAATAGATTTGAACACTCCAAGTATTAATGAACTGGGGAACAAGGTGAACTCCAATACACAGTCCATTGAAAAACTATTAGAGGAATCAGCCTCGACTCGACAGATTGCAGAGGAAGCTAAGGATATTGCAACTGCTGTTCAAGAGAAGATACCACCGGTATATAAGAAATTAGAGGATCACGACCTGACACTCTCTATGATTGAATTACAAAGAAAGGAGAGAAACCTAAGAATTAGAGCAGTACCTGAAAGTGAGAAAGACAACTTGATAGACTTCCTTACAAAGGAATTCACAGACTTTTGGCAACAAGACCTGGGGAAAGATGAATTCAAATGGTGAGTGCATTTAGACTCAGCAAAAGACAAGGAAAGAACAGAGCAAGAGATTGTTTGATCACCTTAAGAACAAAAGAAGAAAGAGATAAAATCTTGAATCTGCACTACCAAAGAACCTTGGAAATTGAAGACTCATTTGTTGAGTCCTTCAAGGATATACCTAAACACATTTTGGATATAAGGGCTTATTATAAAGATCTTGTCGGCCTACTTAGAAGAAATAAAATACTCTTCAGGTGGGAATTTCCCCAAGGTTTATCTTTTAAATACAAAGGAAGGAAAATAAGAATAAGGACAGTGAATGATACAGACAAGTTTCTGAAAGATCACGAGGAGGACTTACAGAAGGAAGTGGAATCAGGAGAGGAGCTGACTGCATCAGGAAAAGGAATTCTAGACATAGCAAACTTGTCATTTGGATTCCCGGGCCCAGGGAAAGACACACCACCGACAGAAGAACAACAACAACTCGGTGCAGTTGGAGGGAAAGCTAAGTAACTTACCATGGCTCTGCAACTTTTAACCTGGAATTGTAATGGACTGAATTCCCCTCGGAAGAGGAAATCTGTTTTTCATGTATTAAGGAAAGAACAATTGGACTTGATTTGTTTAAAAGAAACACATGTAATGAGGCTACACAGGAAAATGCTTATTAATAAGAGATTGGGACAAGAATTTATTTCGTATGACAAAGTTAAAAAGAGAGGCTTGGTGATATATGCAAAGGAGAAATTGCTACCAAAATTTCATAGAATCATAGAGTTGGAAGAGACCACAAGGGCCATTGAGTCCAACCCCCTGCCAAGCAGGAAACACCATCAGAGCACTCCTGACATATGGTTGTCAAGCCTCTGCTTAAAGACCTCCAAAGTAGGAGACTCCACCACACTCCTTGGCAGCAAATTCCACTGTCGAACAGCTCTTACTGTCAGGAAGTTCTTCCTAATGTTTAGGTGGAATCTTCTTTCTTGTAGTTTGGATCCATTGCTACGTGTCCGCTTCTCTGGAGCAGCAGAAAACAACCTTTCTCCCTCCTCTATGTGACATCCTTTTATATATTTGAACATGGCTATCATATCACCCCTTAACCTCCTCTTCTCCAGGCTAAACATGCCCAGCTCCCTTAGCCGTTCCTCATAAGGCATCATTTCCAGGCCTTTGACCATTTTGGTTGCCCTCCTCTGGACACGTTCCAGTTTGTCAGTGTCCTTCTTGAACTGTGGTGCCCAGAACTGGACACAGTACTCCAGGTGAGGTCTGACCAGAGCAGAATACAGTGGCACTATTACTTCCCTTGATCTAGATGCTATACTCCTATTGATGCAGCCCAGAATTGCATTGGCTTTTTTAGCTGCCGCGTCACACTGTTGGCTCATGTCAAGTTTGTGGTCAACCAAGACTCCTAGATCCTTTTCACATGTACTGCTCTCAAGCCAGGTGTCCCCCATCTTGTATTTGTGCCTCTCATTTTTTTTTGCCCAAGTGCAATACTTTACATTTCTCCCTGTTAAAGTTCATCTTGTTTGTTTTGGCCCAGTTCTCTAATCTGTCAAGGTCGTTTTGAAGTGTGATCCTGTCCTCTGGGGTGTTAGCCACCCCTCCCAGTTTGGTGTCATCTGCAAATTTGATCAGGATGCCCTTGAGTCCATCATCCAAGTCGTTGATAAAGATGTTGAATAAGACCGGGCCCAAGACAGAACCCTGTGGCACCCCACTAGTCACTCTTCTCCAGGATGAAGAGGAACCACTTATACCGAAAACAGAGACTGAAAAGACTCAACTTAAGAACTACCGTCCCATATCCTTATTAAATGTGGATTACAAAATTTTTGCTGATATTTTGGCTAAGAGGCTGAAAAAAGTACTGATTGAAGAGATTCATAAGGACCAAGCGGGTTTTCTGCCGGGAAGACATTTATCTGATAATCTGAGGAACGTAATTGACATTTTGGAAAAGTTAGAAGTGAATATAAACACTAAAGCAGTTTTGATATTCGTGGGTGCAGAGAAAGCCTTTGATAATATATCTTGGAGTTTTATGAAAAAGAACTTGCAGGGTATGGGGGTAGGCCAAGGTTTTGAAAATGGTATAGGT
The DNA here is from genome assembly GCF_964188305.1 of Podarcis bocagei. Lineage (NCBI taxonomy): Eukaryota > Metazoa > Chordata > Lepidosauria > Squamata > Lacertidae > Podarcis > Podarcis bocagei. Next base: position 91,679,055 of record NC_138131.1, on the reverse strand, counting down.
GCAATATATTCTGAACAAAAGGCTAAATTAATTGTAAATAATGTGGTTACGGAACAATTTAAGATAGAAAAAGGAACACGACAGGGGTGCCCAATTTCCCCATTGCTTTTTATATCGGTCCTGGAGGTTCTGCTCAATATGATCAGAAGAGACCGGCAGGTTAAAGGTATACAGGTCGGAGCTAAACAATATAAATTGAGAGCATTTGCAGGTAACCTAGTTTTGACGTTACAGGAGCCAGAGTCTAGTACCAAAAGAGTATTAGAATTAATTCAAGAGTTTGGTCAGGTGGCAGGATTTAAATTGAACAAATTAAAAACTAAGGTTTTGGAGAAAAACTTAACATCATTGGAAAGAGAGAAGTTCCAGAATGAAACAGGTTTGACTGTGGTTAAGAAAGTGAAATACTTGGGGATTAATATGACAGCTAAAAATGGAAATTTGTTTAAAGATAACTATGAAAAATGCTGGACGGAAGTTAAAAAAGATTTAGAAATTTGGTCAAACTTGAAGCTTTCCTTGTTAGGTCGAATTGCTGTTATAAAGATGAATGTATTGCCAAGAATGTTATTTTTGTTTCAATCATTGCAAATTTTGGACAAAATGGACTGTTTCAAGAAGTGGCAGAGAGACATTTCTAGATTTGTCTGGCAGGGCAAGAAGCCCAGAATAAAATTTAAAATATTAACTGATGCAAAGGATAGAGGTGGATTTGCCCTGCCAGACTTTAAACTCTACTATGAATCAGCGGCATTTTGCTGGCTGAAAGAATGGCTGCTTCTTGAGAACACAGACATTTTGGATTTAGAAGGTTTTAATAACGTTTTTGGGTGGCATGCATACTTGTGGTATGACAAGGTTAAAGCACATAAAGCATTTAAAAATCATATTGTCAGAAGAGCATTGTTTAATGTCTGGATAAGATATAAAGATTTACTTGAAAATAAAACCCCAAGGTGGTTGTCACCGATGGAAGCAAAGGCCCAGAAAAAGCTCAATATGGAGGCCAAATGGCCGAAATATTGGGAAATTTCGGAACAAGAAGGAGATAAACTGAAATTACAGAGTTTCGAGAAATTAAAAAGTAAAGTGAGAGATTGGCTCCATTATTATCAGATAATGGAGGCCTACAATTTGGATAAAAAAGTTGGCTTCCAGGTGGGAAATACTAAACTGGAAACAGAACTGTTAGAACCCAAAACCAAGATTTTTGTCAAAAATGTATAACTTGCTGTTGAAATGGAATACTCAGGATGAAACGGTTAAATCTGTCATGATTAAATGGGCACAAGATGTTGGACATAATATTAATTTTGCTGACTGGGAACAGTTGTGGACCACCGGAATGAAATTTACGGCATGTAATGTCTTAAGAGAAAATATTATGAAAATGATTTACAGGTGGTACATGACCCCAGTCAAGCTCGCAAAAATCTATCTATCATTTGCCCGATAACAAATGTGGGAAATGTAAAGAAATGGAAGGTACATTCTTTCACCTTTGGTGGACGTGCCCAAAGATTAAGGCTTTCTGGGAGATGATATATAATGAACTGAAAAAGGTATTTAAGTATACCTTCCTGAAAAAAACAGAGGCCTTTCTCCTGGCCAATTGGTGCCAAAGAAGGACAGAACTTTTTTTATGTATGCAACGACAGCAGCAAGAATACTTATTGCAAAGTATTAGAAGACGCAAGATTTGCCCACTTTGGGAGAATGGCAGATGAAGCTGATTGACTGTATGGGACTGGCAGAAATGGCTGGCAGAATCCGTGACCAGGGAGAAGAGTCGGCAGAGGAAGATTGGGAAAAATTTAAGGACTATTTACAAAAATATTGCAAAATTAAGGAATGTTTTAGTATTGCTGTCCATGAGATCTCACCCAGCACTTCCCTAAGTTTTATGAAGTCGGCTTTCTTAAAGTCAAGAAATTGAGTCCTAGTATGCTTGGCTGCTCCTTTCCGCTGTATAGTAAACTTCAGAAGAGCATGATCACTCGCGCCTAATGATCCATCCACATCTACCCCACTAACCAGGTCATCAACATTGGTTAGGACCAGATCTAAAATGGCTGTTCCTCTTGTTGCTTCTCCCACTTTCTGGACAATGAAGTTGTCTGCAAGGCCAGTGAGGAATCTGTTTGACCTTATGCTCTTGGCTGAGTTTGACGTCCAACAAATATCCGGGTAATTGAAGTCCCCCATTACTACTATCTCCCTTCCTTTTGCATGCTTGGCCATCTGTTCCAGGAAGGCATCATCTATGTCCTCCGTTTGGCTTGGGGATCTATAGTAAACTCCCACAATGAGGTCTCTGTTATTCTTCTCTCCCTTAATTTTGACCCAAATGCTCTCACTTTGGCTTTGAGGATCTAAATCTTGGATCTCTTCACAGGTATACACATCCCTGACATATAACGCCACTCCTCCTCCTTTCTTGTCTGGTCTGTTTCTCTGAAATAGATTGTATCCCCCCATTATTACATTCCAATCGTGGGTAGTGTGCAGACTTGCAAGTTTCACAGTCCCTTCTCCTGCAATTTGCAACGTCCTTCCATCAGCCAGGTGGATCTCACCTTCCTGAGGCTTGAAGGAGATAAAGAGATGGCGATCCTTCGAAATGTGGCGCGTACAGCCTGAATCAACAACAAAGCTGCCTTTGGCTGTTGGAGCAGTCCTTACAGCAAGCAAACCCTTGTTTTCCACTGGTGTGGGCTTTTGCAGCTTGCCCCCCTGTTTCTGGTCAGCAGACGTGCCTTTAGCCTTTGGTGAAGCTGAGCCAGCAAACAACGCTTTGTTTTTCCCTTGCGCGGGCTCTTCACCCTCCCTCTGCTCCTGGCCATCTGCAGGCGGCTGCCTGTGTTTACCTTTGCCTTTCCGGCCTCTGCAAAGGCGATGGCCTTGGTTCTCACGAGAACCAGAGCTCTCAGCTGCCGACTCCTTGGCTCCCCCTGGAGGCTGGAATGCTGCCTGGGATGACGTGACGGTCAGCTCCCCCTGCAGCTTGCAACCGGTGCCCTCAGCATCCCTACATTCATTCGCATTCTGGGAAACAGCTAGGACCTCCGATGCAGTCAAACTCTGGGCTGGGATTATTGGCTTGTGAGCTTTCATCAAAGCAGTCCACATCCCACGTGCAGTGGTGTTGCCAGCCAGCGTCTTAATTTCCTCAAGAGATACGGATAGGACTATTACGTCTATCGCTTTCGAATCATGCGATTTCCATCTCTCTGTCAGAGGAACCGGAGGGGGCTCAGAAACGACATGCCACACCCCAAACTGACGCAGCAAACTCTCACACCATTTTGCCCAGGTTTCATAATTCTGCCCATCCAACTTAGGGCATTCAGCATTTGCCTTTGGGCACTGAGTGGCCTCTGAAGCTTCAAAAGCGTGGAAAAACTCCATTCCAGCTTTTACAATTAGCCGTGAGTCTATTTTAACTCGAGAGACTCCTTATCTTGGCAGCCATTAATCACGAAGCCTTTTTGGCTCAGCTCGCAGGCCAATTAGGCCTTGCCGGAGATCAAAGGCTCCTTGCGAGGTAAAACAGAAAAGCGTCCCTTTCCTTTCGCTTTTCCCCCAACATACCTCAAACGCAGTCTGTTGCAGCTTTACTCTCCTGTAGGTGCTATGAATCTGGGCCCGAAACCTTGTTGTTGGGAAACTGCCAGGGAGATAACGTCCATCACGGCCCCCAAGCCGGAGTTCGGAGATTCCATCGGCCTCCCGTAGTCACGCAGATCCAACAGTTAGGGGCACAAAGCCTTTGGAATTCCTAGCCACATTCCAGGGCTTGGTGCACCCTCTTTCAGCAGAAAGCACAGTCAAAAGCTTGCACCGCAGAAGAGCAGAAGAGCATTTTTACAGACTTTATGCTTTTCTGCTCTTCTGCGGTGCAAGCTTTTGACTGTGCTTTCTGCTGAAAGAGGGTGCACCAGCCTAGGAATGCAGCCTGAATTTCCAAAGGCTTTTGTGCCCCTAACTGTTGGATCTGCGTGACTACGGGAGGCCGATGGACGTCCAGAACTCCGGCTTGGGGGCTCATGATGGACACTAATGGATCCAACAGTTAGGGGCACAAAGCCTTTGGAATTCCTAGCCACATTCCAGGGCTTGGTGCACCCTCTTTCAGCAGAAAGCACAGTCAAAAGCTTGCACCGCAGAAGAGCAGAAGAGCATTTTTACAGACTTTATTTAGAACATGAACAGAACAAAAGAAAACACGTCCATTCTCAGTCAGCGTCTCTGACCATCTGACAAAAACGAAAGGAATATCTGAACAAAAACATCCTGTGATCAGGACATGCGCAGACTCTGTGACTCCCCAAAGCCTGCTCCCTTTAAGGTGGAACGGAAATATCCTAACATCCTGCACATTCTCTGAGGACTGACTTTGCTCCTCGTCTTCATATACCTGATCGACTGTAATGAGGGAGAGATCCTCAAATGGAGTCTGCTCTTCGTCTTCCATGCTAGGGGAGAGGACCTCAAAGTGATTGTGTATTTCTAAACAATCAGAGTGAACCCTGGGCCTCCTACTTCTTTGAGTCACGTTTCTCCATATATCTGGCTCCTGTGTTGGTGAACTAGCCTCCTTCTCAGGGGGAGTCCCCTGTCTCCTCCTTGGTGGAGACGGTGTGCTCTGTTGCTTCCAAGAAGAGCTCCAGCTCTCTAATTCTTTGGAGCGTAGCTACATGTTCCTCCAGTTGCTGGACTTTGTCTTTTAAAAGGGCAATCAACATGCAATTACTGCAGGTAAAGCTGCCTGCAACCTTTGGCAAGATGGCAAACATTGCGCAGGAATTGCAGGCGACTGCAGCTGTTCCCTCCCCTTCCATCTTGAGATCGTGTCGTTGGGGGTGGCTACAGAGGTCCTCCATCATAAAAAGCTTGAAGACAGGACAAATAACTCCCCCCCCAAAAAAAAGTCCAGAAGACGACGCAAGTAATCAAAGCTTTTCAGCGAGTGTATGCTGATGTGATTGGTCCTCTAGCACCATCTAGAGGCAATGCAAGATATTATCTTGTGTGTGTGGATTATTTCTCTCATTATGTGTGGGTATATATATTGCAGAAACCACAAGAAGCCTTAGAAAGGTTTAAAGAATTTTGTGACAAGGTTAAGAATGTTCATAATGCTAACATTGATTGTCTTTTCACAGATGAAAAGCCAGTTTTTCTTTTACAGGATTTTCAGGATTTCCTGGATAAGAAAGGGATAAGGCACAAGACACAAGACTGCTGTTTCTGCAGAAGCATGGAACAGAAGTGTCTGTGTGCAAGTGAACAAAGAATTGTAAAATGGCATGAAGGCACAATTGCTGAGTTCACATTTGCCACATGAGTATTGGGCGGAGTCGATATTGTGTTATTGTTAGTCTTGATTGAGAAAGGTTTCAAAAGATTTGGGAAGTTCTCCTTTTGAGAAGCTGTTCCGTAGAAAACCTTGTGTTGCCCATTTTAAGGTTTTTGGGTCTCATGTGAAGACAGAAGCTCCAGGTGGAGTAAAGAATGCTAGAGGCATTTTTGTGGGTTATGAAAAGGGTCTCTACAGAGTAATTTTGTCTGAATCTGGTCAGGTGATTCTCAAAAAATTTCTAGAGAGTGCTCCTGAACAGGAGAGAGTAATTGTTCACACATTTCCCACTGAGGACAATTCAGATGTTGATGATGATTTTACTGATTACAGTGGTACTCAGAGTGACAGTGATAGCTCAAAGAGCTCAGTTGACACAGTCATTGAGAGGAAATCTCACACAATGGCTAGACCTTCACAAATGAAGGATGAACCACTGTTTACTATTGGAACTGGTTCTCCAAAGAGTCCTGAGACTGAACCAGTGAGCAAAGAGGATCAGCACCTCATACGTAGGTCTGAGAGAGTTACAAAGGGTGTACCACCCAAGAGGTATTCAAAAGAGTTTGCTAACTTAGCTGTTGCGTGTGTTACTATTGTTGACAAGTCAAGACAGGTTGAAGCTGTGTCTAAGTCAGAGACAAAGACACAACAGGGAGTTGCTAAGTGTAACACTACATTCCCTAGCCAAGGTCATGCAGATGCACTCATTCCTTGGAAGTCAGACTACCAGAGAGGTACACTGGGGAAACCAGTGGCGGGTAGTTCCAAGGGTGGAACTGAAACAACAGGGGAGTGTTATATGTATAACAACTGTTTGTTTTCTTCTCTGGATCACGCTTTGCTCGCAGCGCACATTGATTCATATGGGGGAGTATGTTACGATATAGAAGCAATGCGGCCGCGAGCTGGTAGCTTGAAAGCAAAACATAATGGGAATGTTGGGACTGTTCCATGGGAAACAGAGGGACAGTCAATTCACAGTGCAGAGGGCGCCGGAATTAGCTGAGAGTGTAATATGAGCTGTACAGGAAGTACAGGTGGAGTTTGTCTCTCGGCTGTTGGAGTTTGAAGAGAGCAGTCGTGTTTTTCTGTAACGCTGCAAAGACAGAAATAAAGGCATGTAAATACGTTTCTGTCTATCTCTTTCCCCTGCCGGGGGGGGGGCAGGAAAGAGGGGTGTGTTCTTCTCACGCTGAGAAGGATCGCCTATCGCGACCTAGCAATGCAGACAGGGAGGTCATCAGGAGATCAAGCCAGGTGCCTGGAGAGTTGCCAGTTTCTCCTGATAAAGGCTTGATTCCCAACAGTATCCACAGGTTTATCCACATGCTCGACAGTGGGGAGCACCAAGTGGGGGGTGTCACCTCCTATCTGCTCTTGGCTTGCAGTTATATCTTGTACGCCTGCCCCAAATGAGTACTACGTGGAGAAGATACACCCACTTGAAGAGTCGAATGCACCAGCGTACACTATGGGCCTTCGAACGCACTACTGGGTGAGCAGCCCAAACCCAGCACCCAACCAATACACCCTTCCACAGACACTGGGTCCAAAGCTGCCTGTCAAACCTGCAGCTCCCTGCCTCTCAATGGCATCCAGTGCCTCTGTGTGGGGCTATGCTAAAGACCTGGTGAGAGGGCCTGGCCCGGCAATGAATACCATACCTGAACCAGATGTTTACCTGTGCCACCAGCCATCCTACAGCATCTCCCAAAGGTTTGCTTCCTCCAGCAAGAACTATACACCAGGACCCCCTGACTACAATGCGGAGCTGGTCACCACCGACAAACCCAGAGCCCCACAGTTCAGTCTTGGGATTCGTCACTCTGAGTATTCTCATGGCACACCTCCAGTTTGTTTACTCAAAGAGTGAGGGTGGACTCACAGGCCACAGAGGTGACTTGCCCCTTTGGGTAGACCCACCTCCAAATAATTCCATTGTGACACAGTGTCAGGAAGCAGGTGTAAATAGCTTGTTTCAGAGGGAGAGATTCTGATGAACTTTGAACACGTTTGGGCTATGCCAGGGTCAGGTAATTGGGGAGGGGGACTAGATAGCCCTCCTTGGTGAGACAGGGGGTCTGCCTTGGTTCTTGGCAAAATCCTTTCTCTATCCTTCCTCCTTCCAGTGTGCATTACTAGTGAAGTGTTTCTCACCCCACCACTTAATTCGCTTTCTGTTACAGAAGATTATTGGGAAGAAGGCTAAAATGCTCTTTTTGCTCATATAAGAAATAGTTTTATAATTTTATAAGTATTACCTTTTTTTTTTACAAAGCTCCATAAATATTTATTTTCCTTGCTACTATTCTATTTACACTGAGAATGAAATGCAAAATGAGAGAGCTGTTTTTAATATTGTGTTTTACCAGTGTATATTGAAGAGCCTTCCAAAGAGTGAATTTATAGGGCAGTCTATGTAACTTGTTTACATGTTACTTGCTTTGCGTAAGTAAGTAAATAAATAAATCCAATTTAGATCGCAGTTTTGGATTTTGTCAGCTTGGGATGACTAATGTACCTTCTAACATGCCTATCATCAAACCACATTCATTATGCTCTCAATTGATAAATGTAGGCTACATTGATTATGTTTATGAGCTCTGTGCATCCCTTCCCCCTCCATACCCAGGTGATTCAATGTATGAAAGGGAGAGTGAGACTGGGCTGCTTGGGTATCGTTTTCTATCCTAACCTCTTATTTGTTGCATGCAGCACCATTTCTGTTCTGCTACAGTTTGTCTCCTGCCAGCAAATATGTTATTTGTCTTGTCTGCTGGTGGTGAAATTATGGCACTTCACATCAGTCTCAAGGTTGAGGGTGCCTCTTGCCCACAACACATACACAGAATTTCCTCTAAGAGAAATGCTGGTTCTTAGCTCTCTCCTCCTAATCTAGATGAGCACCACAAGCCAAAAACCACTTTCTTGGGAAGAAGACTCACTGAACTCACTCACTTCACAATAAGAATGCGTAAGAACCAGGCTCTAAACTGCCTTTTTTCAATGTATTATTTATCCTGTAACAGGAATGTTTTCCCACTATTCTATTCTTCTATAAACCAGATGGGAACTAAGCTGCTCTTGCTCCATGTATCATTTTTACAGCACTTCCAGCCAACTGTATCCAACCTCTTTGCAAGTGCATGAGTGAAATATTATTATTAATATTAATAATTCAATTTTTTTATAATCTTTTAGCAAAAGATTTCAGGGTGGTGTACAACATTAGGAACACATTACAAAACATCAATGAGCAGGGCAGCAGTTGAAGAAGGAGCAAAAAGGGTTTTCTTTTGTGTGTGTGTGTGTTTCTTTGTGGCTGATTAGCTGTTCTCCCTTTGCAAAGGTCAGAGGGGGCAGGGTTTCTGTTGAGGCAGGGGATTAGCTGTGGGAGGAGCTTATCAGACCTAGCAGGGCAGCAGTTGAAGAAGGAGCAAAAAAGGTTTTCTTGTGTGTGTGTGTTTCTTTGTGGCTGATTAGCTGTTCTCCCTGTGCAAAGGTCAGAGGGGGCAGGGTTTCTGTTGAGGCAGGTGATTAGCTGTGGGAAGAGCTTATCAGAGCTTGCAGGGCAGCAGCGCGTGCAGTTTGATCCATCGTGTAGATTTAGGGGAGCTAGTCTCAAACGTTCGTTGGGGGAGACCTAGGGTTTTTTTGTGGGAGGAGTTATTTGTCCTGTCTTCACGCTTTTTATGATGGAGGACCGCTGTAGCCACCCCCAATGACACATTCTCAAGATGGAGTGGGAGGGAACAGCTGCAGTCGCCTGCGGTTCCTGCGCAATGTTTGCCATCTTGCCAAAGGTTGCAGGCAGCTTTACCTGTAGCAATTGCATGTTGATTGCCCTCTTAAAAGACAAAGTCCAGCAACTGGAAGAACGTGTAGCTACGCTCCAAAGAATTAGAGAGCTGGAGCTCTTCTTGGAAGCAACAGAGCACACCGTCTCCACCAAGGAGGAGACAGGGGACTCCCCTGAGAAGGAGGCTAGTTCACCAACACAGGAGCCAGATATATGGAGAAACGTGACTCAAAGAAGTAGGAGGCCCAGGGTTCGCTCTGATTGTTTAGAAATACACAATTGCTTTGAGGTCCTCTCCCCTAGCATGGAAGACGAAGAGCAGACTCCATTTGAGGATCTCTCCCTCATTACAGTCGATCAGGTATATGAAGACGAGGAGCAAAGTCAGTCCTCAGAGAATGTGCAGGCGACCTTGGAACGGACAGCTCACGGAAGAACCCCGACCAAACCTAAGAGGAGGCGTGTAGTGGTGATAGGGGATTCCCTACTGAGGGGAACAGAAGCAGTGATCTGTGGGCCTGACAAGATGTCTCGGGAAGTGTGCTGACTCCCCGGGGCTAAGATCCAAGATGTAACTGAACGACTGCAAGGAATCATAAAACCCACTGACAAATACCCCTTCCTCTTGGTTCATGTGGGAACCAATGACACTGCAAGCAATAGCCTCCAGAAGATCAAAAGAGACTACGAGGCCCTCGGCAGGAAATTGAAGCAACTAAATGCACAAATTGTCATCTCATCTGTCCTCCCAGTTGAACGACGTGGCCCAGGGAGAGAGGGAAAAATAGTGGAAGTGAACAGCTGGCTTCGCAAATGGTGTAAACAGGAACGGTTTGGATTCTTAGATCACGGACTGCAGTTTCTTGAAGATGGACTTCTGGCAAGTGATGGGCTGCACCTCACAACGGTTGGGAGAAATGTTTTTGCCAAGAATCTCAGAAACCTCATCAGGAGGGCTTTAAACTGACTAATGTGGGGGAGGGAGACAGTGCTCCTGAAGGTAGGAGTCCATCAATTGATGAAGACGATCATCCAAATGTCATAGACCAAATGGAGCAAACAGCACACAGACCTAGTGGTGGGAGGAAAAAATCCTTAAATAAGAGACACGGGGAAATGATTAATGGACTTCAATGTCTGTACACTAATGTGCAAAGCATGGGAAATAAACAAGATGAGCTTGAGCTCTTGGTACAACAAACTAAATATGACATAATAGGCATCACTGAAACCTGGTGGGATAAGTCCCATGATTGGAATGTAATAATGGGGGGATACAATCTATTTCAGAGAAACAGACCAGACAAGAAAGGAGGAGGAGTGGCGTTATATGTCAGGGATGTGTATACCTGTGAAGAGATCCAAGATTTAGAACCTCAATGCCAAAGTGAGAGCATTTGGGTCAAAATTAAGGGACAGAAGAATAACAGTGACCTCATTGTGGGAGTTACAGATGGGTAGCCGTGTTGGTCTGCCATAGTCAAAATAAAAAAATTCCTTCCTGTAGCACCTTAAAGACCAACTAAGTTAGTTCTTGGTATAAGCTTTCGTGTGCATGCACACTTCTTCAGATACACTGAAACAGAAGTTGCCAGATCCTTCTATATATAGAGAAGGTGGGGAGGGGTATTACTCAGAAGGGTGGTGGGAATCGGAGATTGGCAGATAGCTGAGATGAGCCTGATGAGCCTGTTGACGACTCTTAACGACTGTAGTAGGTCTTACAGGAAAAGGCAAGGGGTGAGAAGGTGAGAAGTGGCTTAGTCATGTATAATGAGATAAGAATCCAATGTCTCTGTTCAGACCAGGTGTCTCCATTGTTTTAAGTTTGGTAATGAGTTGCAATTCAGCAGCTTCTCTTTCCAGTCTATTTCTGAAATTCCTTTGTAGTAAAACAGCTACTTTGAGATCTTGTATAGAATGTCCTGGGAGATTGAAGTGTTCTCCTACTGGTTTCTCTGTTTTGTGATTCTTGATATTGGAGGGTCTTGCACTTTCTCTGGCTCTCCTCCCACTCCAGGGATCTCCAAGAGCAGGCCTTGTGCAAGACCAGCATTATATGAAAACAGCAGCCTCTCAAGCAGAGAGGCTGAACTGAGATCCATTGACTTTCTGTAATGCTCCTAGAAGGATAGGCTAAAAGGGGGCAGGGAATTCAGACAAATGAGCCCAAGCAGATGGCTTGATTTTCTGAAATGCTGCACCATGCAGCCTGCAAAGCAGGGACATCTCCATCATCTCCTTTCTCAGGCTGCAGCAGATGGATCCAGCACAGCAGTCTCCTTGTAGAACCACCCAGCCCAAAATGCCACCTTTGCCAGCCGTTAGTCTTACCTTTGCAAGCCCCTGCAGCACCCAGGTGGCAGATGGCGGCCAAAACTCGCCAGATGGCCTTCTGCTCCTCCACCACAATTCCCAGGATCTCCATGGCAGTGTGGAGCTGAGCAAATGCAGCTGAGGCCTTCTGCTTCTCTTCAGCCTGCAAGGAGAGAAAGGAACAGCCAGGTCTATGGCATGAGGGCATGGGCTGGGACCAGAGATACCAAGGTGCCTTCAGAAAGAATGGCAGCATACAAAGCACCCTTATAAAGAACCCGATAGGGCCAGAACCTCTCCAAAATACATCACCTACATTGATTATTCTTAAACCAGCATGTGAACATAGGAAACTAAGAAAAACCTGCTGGGTCAGGCCAATGACCCATCTAATTCAGGATCCTGCTCCCACAGTGAATGCCCCAAAGGGAAACCCATGAGCAGGACCCCAGCTCAAGAGCCCTCTCCTCCCCTCCTGCAGCTTCCAGCCCCAGGTTGGCGAAGGTTCCAGTAGAAGGAACCCCCAAGCTACAGAACTGAATGAGAGATAGTGCCTAGGTTACTTCCCTTGTAAGGACGGTAGAATCTTTCAGTTTCAGTTTCTTAAGTCACAGGCAAAAATACACCATAAATAAGACATTGTGGGGGCCAGGCTTCTGCTGAGGGGGAGCAGAACCTCAGATAATTGAGTACTTTCAATGCTTTTCAATAATATTTTTGGATCTGCCCCTCCTTGGCTATACCCATGTCTTAAGTTTAGCTCTCCTCATTTCCATGTCACCTTAAAAATATTTTGCCACATTCCCACATCAGTTTGCAATTAAAAGAAAAAATCACCAGCATTTTTAGTGCAAATTTCTCATAACATGCACATAGTTTGTATGTATAACTTGCCTAATGTATTTTTGTAAAACAATTTAAATTAATGTAATACATTTCTGTATGTTATTTCCCTAATACATGCATTTCTGGACACATGGCTTGACTGGAGGACAACCTTGCAAAATTCAGCAAGTGTGGATTTCAAACAATGGCTGCACTTCAGTACTCATTTTGTTTTGGGAAGTGCAAATTAAGTAGGTTTGCCTTTAAATGCAAATTGAATCACATTTCTCCTCCATCCCTAGTCCCTTGTTGTGTTTGAGTGTGATCAACAGACAGAATTCAGTATGGCTGGGCTAAGCAATTGGGAGGAGGTGCAGAATTGTGCGGGGGACGGCCCTTGCCTGCTGTGCCCTATACCACCCCCGAATTTATGGGGGTGGGGGCACTAGGCACAAAGCCCTCCTGTGGGATTTCCGGCTCTCCTGGACGCCGTTCCTGATTCGCGCCGCTAGTTGCAAATGATCTTTAAAAGAAACAATTTGGACAAGATTAATTGCACATGCTTCAAGGAAAAAGGGGAGTAAAGACTGCTGACAGAAGAGATCTCTGATAACAAGACAAGAATAAAATATGAGAAGATACGTCAAGATATGGTATGACAAATGGGGGAGGGGGGAGAAAACCTGCCTTCCTTTTTTTATGTGATTTAACAAGAATCCCCTCCCCTAATGAGTCAGAAACTAAGGACTTAAGCTGTGGATTTAAGGCTGTGTGGAGATAAACTTTCGATCCAAAGCAATGTTTCAAGATGAAGCTGGAAAGCTAAGAGTTCTGGAATGACGCAGTTAAAAATGCCGTCGCCATTTTGGGAGGCATTGTTGGAGCTCTTGGGTCTGGGAGGAGAAAGAGAGAAATAGAGTTGTTTACATATCGTGGATCAACTCCTCGGTGGGACTTAAGAGCGACAAATGCCAAAATTTATGATGGAAAGAACGAGGTTATCTACTAAGGAGATATATGGAAACCATCTGGACTTAGTGGAGGAACGGGAAATCCACACAGGATTATTATACTTGCTATCGGCTTAAGGAGACCAACAGAAGAGATCGTAAAGGAAAAAGAGAAATTATATGAATAAGATATGATGTGGAAACACCAAGATAAGACTGGATAGAATTATGAACTTTGTTTGGACTGATTGGGACTGATTTGGACATTAACGCAGTAAAGAAGATGATCTGAATCCCCCTTTGGATCTTGAAGTATGGGTTCCCCCAACAAAATTTAAAAATTTGGCTTTGTAATTTGGAATTTATATGATGTGATTTAATTTGATGTGATTAGCCAGTTAATAAAAATTATTTTAAAAAAAATACAAAGGGGGAGCCATTAAGATTCCAAACAGAAAACTGGATAAAATAAAGGAACCAGTGAGCTAAAACCTGGCATCATTCATACAAGAGAAAAGGTTTGTGCATTTTCAGAAGATGTACATAAAAGTTGAAAACCTGGAGGCAGAGATGACCCTACTTCAGAGCAGTAGATGGAAGTAGGGCTTCCATTTGATGAGCACCTACAGCTCTTGACCACAGAGAAAGTTGCTGAAAGAGCACAGGGTGGTTAATCCTGCCATGTCTCTCCCACACTGGACATGACTGGGGTCATTCCCCAGCACTGGGCAGCTTTTTCTAATTTCAGAAAATGTTCTCCGTTGCATCTCTGCATGATTGATTGTTGTTGAATTCCATACTTCTAAGCAGTCTCTGCTAGGATGATTAATTCTAACTCTGGCAATTCTCTGCGTTGTGATTACTGACTCAGATACATGGCCAGAATCACCAGTCCTCCTCCAGTGAGGTTGCCTGACGCCTCTCTGTATGTCATAGCTCTGTGCTTCTTTCTACCCATTCAGAATGGATGAGTGACTGACAGGTGAGTGACTCTGACAGTCACAGGTGAGTGACAGAGACCCAAGGAAGGGGCTTCTCCAAGGCTGAGTAATTCCTACTTAAATGTATTTGAAAAGTAAACCTTTTCAATAGTGTTTCCAATTCTAATTAAGCCATGCTCTTGGCTACCAAACATTTGAGACTTGAGATCTTGAAACTTTCAAAGGGGAGTGTGTTTGGCTCAAAGCAACTTTCTGAAACACTACAGCTGGAATAGACAGAAGGGCTGAGCATCCGCTGAGGACGGCAGAAAATCCCATTAACCAGCAAGTCCCAGAACTCTTTCAGACATCTAAGGGCCCCTCCCCATTCAACTTCAACAGACAGCATGTGTCACCAGATCAGAGAACACACAGCAAAGCTCCAAACTGTCACACTCCTCCTCAGTGCTTCCTTGGAGTAGAGCCTCTGGCTGTGAGGCAGACCATTTCATTGGGAATCCTGTTTTGCTAAGGTTTTTTTTTGTGTATTTATTTTTTTGAGCCGTTCTTTGAAGTGTTGCTTTTAAAGCAGGGTGAAAACAATCACTTGAGAGGATTGTTCTGATCATGAAACAAACTTCAGAACATGGTTTGAAAAGAAGCATGATTCCTGGCTTGGCACTCACTCCAGCTACTTTCAGTGACACACCAACCTTTTGACTTTAAAATCTTGAAAGAGCTGCAATTGTCAGTAAGGACAAATGGACTTCAAGCCCCATTTACACAGGCTCTTTTGGAAGCCACATTAGCCCAGCTTTTGGTTCCAGATGACATCAAGCTTTTGGCACGTACAGTGTTACCCCCATCAGCAGGTGTTTTGTTTGCCCACGAATGGGAAACTGCCTGCCGTGCTTATGCTCCAGCTTTGTTTCAACAAATCAGGGGAAATAATCCAAATATTACCCTTGCAGACGTCATAGATGCCATGATGGGGCGTGGTCCTTTCACTCAAGCTTCAGTGCAAGCCACACTGCTGCAAATCTTATTGAGGGACACTGCTCTTGCTGCTAAACAAGCAATGAGAAAAATCCCAGAACCCACCAGTATTCAATCAAGGTGGGGTTCTGAGGCATCTGTTCATAGTCTGCATTTTAATCAAGGCTTATATTTTGATCAGATACCTGTATTCTTAAAATGAGCTTAAAATATATTTTAAAATATCTGTATCTCTCATGCCAGGCAGTGAGTGCATCGGCAGATGTGCTCATCTTAAAGAGGGCCCCTTTGGTTTATTGGTTTATTGCGGTCATAAAAAGGCTGAGAAGCAGGTCACTGACCTTGCATGCTGTAGAGTACAACTAAGTTGTAAAAGTGGTAGGTAAACAGTAAAATAAAACCATGTGCCTTAAACTTGAGCCACAGGACAAAAGGCCAAGGGCACATGGAAAACAAAGGCAACTGGCTTGGCTGGGGAAAAAGAAGCTTCTTCCTATTTTATTTTGAGGCTGGAAAGGAGGGTGAAAGGGGGAGGTGTAAACTAAAGAGGCTTCTTTAAAAACTGTTTTTTACTGAGTTCCTTCCTTTCTACTTTGAGAAGCTTTATTCTTTTAAAAGGTTACCTATGCTAATGTATTAAATATATTTGCTTAAATGTAATTATGCAAAGGATTTAGAAAGTAACAAATTTAGATGTTAGATTCTTATTTCATAGAATCATAGAGTCCTAGAGTTGGAATAGACCACAGGGGCCATTGAGCCCAGCCCCCTGCCAGAAATGAGACGCCATCCGAGCTATCCTGATATATTAGTTGTCAGACATTTGTTTGGAAACCTTCAAATGAAGGAGATCTTTCAATGTTGATGTGAAACTCAAGATCCTTGACATATGTTTAAGATAAAAATTCAAGATTAACCATTTGTTTTAGAAGGCAATAGGGCAAGGAAGGCAAGAGGTGAGCTGGTAATTAAGATTCCTTGTTGAGACACATGTAAGATATATTAATACTTATTTGTCATTTATAGATGTAACAATATATAGCTCTTTGTGTTCCATATAAGGATAGGAGGATGTGGGTGTATCTTTTAAGATTGGTTATAGCAAACAACCAATAGAAATTTCAACCAGGCTGATTGAACAGAGGCAGCCACAGGAGGAGCAAAGGGGGGCTGGATTAAGGGAATATAAGTGCTGGCCATAATGGCAGGAGGCAGGCCAGAGCTTGGTAACCATATACCACTGTGCCTCTCATTTATTTGTCTGACAAATAAATTATTATTTTACTTTCTCTGTTGCTGCGTTGAATATTTCATTCCAGCTAAGCGTTAACCACAAGCAGGATGCTACATTTTATGGTGCCTGCGACTCGGATCAGTGGTCTGCTGGAACGCAGCCCCTTCGCCTTACTGAGCAGGGTACAAGAGAGAAGACAACTGATTGCCTACCCAGCGCGCACTGGAAAAAATTTTTCCAGGGGAACGCAGCAGTCTCGTCTGTCTGATACCCTTCCCACTGACGGCGGCGGACCGGGGGGGACCAGAGAAATAAACAGGGAACCAGCTAAGGGTAAGTGCACTAAGGGGTTTTGGCCCTCCAATTAATTGGGAGGAAGAGAAGTCTTGATCAAACTTCTGCGTCTCAGTAAAGGGGAACTGAGTACGCTAGGTGGCTGGGTACATCAGATGGTGATCTGGTGTAGGGAAAAGGGAAGATTGGGAGGTAGAGTATGGTTGAAGTATCTAGCGCATTGCATGTGTGAGAAAGTACAATGTGTAGCTGACCTAAGTGTGGAGTGAGTACTACTTCGTTTCCCAGTAAGGTGTGTGTGTGAGTGACTGAGTGGATACTTCACAGGGCCATACAATGGGAGTTGGGGGTTCAAAAGGGGAAAACACACCTCTTGAATGTATGTTAAATAATTTTAAGAAAGCCTTCTCAGGGGCGTATGGAGTCAAAATGACGCCAGAGCGCCTGAGAACGTTATGTGAATTAGAGTGGCCGAAGCAAAATACTGAATGGCCATCTCAAGGAACCTTTGATATAAATTTAATAAGCAAACTTTGGTCTAACATCGCCAAAGAAACTGGAGGGTGCCCAGAACAATTTTCATATATAGATTCTTGGCTGAGCACATTAAATAAAAATCCTCCATGGATAAGGGAATGCAAAGTCCAACTATGCAAATTATTGGCTGTAAAAGCCAAAGCTAGGAAAGGAATCTTGCCAAATAAACTCAAACCCATTTTTGAGGGACCAGAGGAAGAGGTGTTTCCACCTCCACCCTATGCTCCACATCGAAGGGAGCCTAATTCAAACCCTCCACCAGTTGTAACCCCAAGGCAAGAAAGTGGAATGAATAATGGGGGTGGAGTCACAGAACTTGATTCCTTGATAGATTATGATAAATATCTTCAGGAGGCATTGGAGTTCTATAATGAAGCCCAAGCAGAAGTGGTTATTCCACCTGTGAGTCCCAGTAGAACTCCATCTACAGTCTCCTTTAGTGGAACAACTAATTGCCCACCCCAAACCCCTGTACATCCAAGTCCTAGAGAATTATTACAGAAGCTACAGGGAGACCTTAATCGGTCAGCAAGCAATACAGCCAGGCGTATAAGGCTGCTAAAAGAACGCCTTGGGACAGATATCACCCCCTATGATTTGAGGCCCCTAGAGCAAAGCGAAGAGAAAGATCACGTAGTAGCCCCTCTCAGAAGAGTATTTGATGCACTTGAGGAGCCTGTGCTGGTTAATGGGCAACCTGGACCACGGCCACCTCGAACTTCGATCCTCCAGTACATTCCATTCACAACTACGGATCTGATGAATTGGAAAACACCCCATTTTTTGCAGAAAAATCTCAGGCTATGATGGACTTGGTGACTTCAATAGTAAATACTCATAGTCCTACTTGGACAGATTGTCGCCAGCTCCTGAATACTCTCTTCACCACTGAGGAAAGGAGAGACATAATTGAAAAGGCACAGATATATTTGCGTGAGCAGGCCAGAGTGGGAAATATTTATAATATTGACCGTCATCTCCAGGACAACTTTCCCTTGGAAGATCCTAATTGGGATCCAAATAATGCAATTCACCTGGCCAGGCTTACCACCTACCGCCAGACGCTTGTGCAAGGTATCTGCAGGGCATGCCAGAAGCCCACTAATATGTCTAAAGTCTCAGGAGGGTAGACGTGTTACCCATAACACTGTTTCGTGTTCGGTGCACACCCACAAAAAGACTTAAGTTGTCACCTTTTGAGCTCCTGTATGGGAGGCCGCCCTCCTTTGTTCAGGATATTCCAACTGACCTCAAACAAATAGGAGACCATGCGACACAGGGACAAGTGCAATCTCTCTCCCGTGTTTTTGTCTCTCTCCCGTGTTTGTTTGTTTGTTTTATCTTAACAGGTGGGCCCTCGAGCGCACGCCGTGCAGCATTGCCAAGCCGATTCATCAGCTCCAGGCTGGCATAGTATATGGGTGAAAGAGTGGAAACGTGATCCACTTGCACCTAAGTGGCGTGGACCTTACACCGTCTTGCTCTCTACTCCAACAGCGGTGAAGGTAGCTGAGGTGACCCCCTGGATTCATCACTCCCGTTTGAAGAAGTCCGAAGGCAGTTGGACGTGCAAAGGTGACCCCTCTAATCCTTTAAAACTGACTCTCTCCAAAAACCCCTGTATCTAGCCCTACGGGGAACGGGCTAGGTCACGGGCAACATTAGACGACCGGCCTGCTGCAGCCACAATCTGGAAGCTGGCTGACCTGCGCACGCCTGAAGCTTGAGGAGCGTCTGAACCAGAGACTGTGAGCGGGAAGATTCTCTTATACAATTGATTGACTGCCCCCTTGTGGAACAATTATCAGAGATATTACACATTGGGGATCCTTGGGATATATGTTTTGGTCTTGGTGGCTCCCCATTTCTGTCACTGGGGGAATTATATTGGGACTAATATTTATTTGCTATCACAATAAGGTAATCTTTTGTGGAAGGAATGCATATGCTAGACATCAACATGATTTTATTATTAATCCTGATCCCTTGGGAAGGGGAAGGGTCCTTGAATCTGACCAAATTTGCTAAATATGGATTCCGCTATGACCACAATATGTGGGTAGGTTTAGCTGAAATGGTAGCCAATGTTGCAAATAGGACCAATTGCCTTGTTTGCTCTCTTGGGCCAGATGATTCAGAGGGAGGTATGCCCTTATTACCGATACCATTAGATGCCATTGGTATGGTAAGCGAAATGCCACACCAAACAGAAATACAGAATTTCCCCGGGTGGAACTCAACTAAACCATTACGAGTCATACCTGTACAAGGGGAATTCTGTGTACATAAATCATCAGATGCAGCTGATTCTACCATGATAGGCTCTTCTCATTGCCACTATACTTGGGATAATATTAAGAATACCTGGGCACACGGTACTACCTATCGAACTCGGAATACCTTGCCCTGTGCACCTCCTTTTATTCATGCATGGAAAGTGGTATGGAACATAACTGTGACAGAAAAAGGCAATCTAACATACTGCACTGTGAACTCTCTGCCTCTTTTGATATTTCGCCTTCTGTACTCCACGTACCAAAAACCTCAGACCCGATGGTTGTGGTGGATATGTGGAGAATGGGCATACAAGAAACTCCCTTCCAAATGGAGTGGGACTTGTTTCCTGGGATGGGTATTACCACCAATGTGGATTATGCCCACTAGTTCAGCTAAGCGAACACGAAGAAACGCTGATATTTCTCATATAGCAGGAGGAAGTACCCAAAGTTGGAGCGGTACTGATGATTGGCCGCCAGAGCGCATAATAGCCTATTATGATCCTGCCTCCTGGAATCCTGGTGAGCTCATACAAGGGGCACGGGATCCTATTTATAATCTAAACAGAATAATTCGATTACAAGCAGTAGTGGAACTTGTAACCAATGTAACGGCCCAGAGTTTGAGACTTATTGCATAACAGCTGGATGAAAGTAGAGCCACCATTTTGCAGCTGAAAATGGGAATGGATTATGTACTTGCCAAGCAGGGAGGCCTATGTGGAGTCTTGAACTTGACAGGGAATGCCTGTTGTTTTAACATTTCAGATAATGGTGAGGCAATCCGTGTGTTGGCCACAAAGATGGAGAATATAGCACATGTCCCAGTACAAACATGGGAAGGATGGGATATGGGATGGTTACCTAATGTCACAGAACTCAAAGGGATATTATTGTCTTGCTTGTTTTTCTTGACAGTAGTGGTAATGGTTTTATGTATGATGCCATGTATCATTTCATGTTTTAGAAGTACAATTAGCAAGATGATTTCGAATGAAACTCTACCTCATATCATGGCCCTATACACAGCTTTAACTCAGGAATATGATGCAGATCAAGCAATCAAGGACACTTGGTACCAAGGTCCTTGAGCTTGAAAGGGGGGAATGAGGCATCTGTTCATAGTCTGCATTTTAATCAAGGCTTATATTTTGATCAGATACCTGTATTCTTAAAATGAGCTTAAAATATATTTTAAAATATCTGTATCTCTCATGCCAGGCAGTGAGTGCATCGGCAGATGTGCTCATCTTAAAGAGGGCCCCTTTGGTTTATTGGTTTATTGCGGTCATAAAAAGGCTGAGAAGCAGGTCACTGACCTTGCATGCTGTAGAGTACAACTAAGTTGTAAAAGTGGTAGGTAAACAGTAAAATAAAACCATGTGCCTTAAACTTGAGCCACAGGACAAAAGGCCAAGGGCACATGGAAAACAAAGGCAACTGGCTTGGCTGGGGAAAAAGAAGCTTCTTCCTATTTTATTTTGAGGCTGGAAAGGAGGGTGAAAGGGGGAGGTGTAAACTAAAGAGGCTTCTTTAAAAACTGTTTTTTACTGAGTTCCTTCCTTTCTACTTTGAGAAGCTTTATTCTTTTAAAAGGTTACCTATGCTAATGTATTAAATATATTTGCTTAAATGTAATTATGCAAAGGATTTAGAAAGTAACAAATTTAGATGTTAGATTCTTATTTCATAGAATCATAGAGTCCTAGAGTTGGAATAGACCACAGGGGCCATTGAGCCCAGCCCCCTGCCAGAAATGAGACGCCATCCGAGCTATCCTGATATATTAGTTGTCAGACATTTGTTTGGAAACCTTCAAATGAAGGAGATCTTTCAATGTTGATGTGAAACTCAAGATCCTTGACATATGTTTAAGATAAAAATTCAAGATTAACCATTTGTTTTAGAAGGCAATAGGGCAAGGAAGGCAAGAGGTGAGCTGGTAATTAAGATTCCTTGTTGAGACACATGTAAGATATATTAATACTTATTTGTCATTTATAGATGTAACAATATATAGCTCTTTGTGTTCCATATAAGGATAGGAGGATGTGGGTGTATCTTTTAAGATTGGTTATAGCAAACAACCAATAGAAATTTCAACCAGGCTGATTGAACAGAGGCAGCCACAGGAGGAGCAAAGGGGGGCTGGATTAAGGGAATATAAGTGCTGGCCATAATGGCAGGAGGCAGGCCAGAGCTTGGTAACCATATACCACTGTGCCTCTCATTTATTTGTCTGACAAATAAATTATTATTTTACTTTCTCTGTTGCTGCGTTGAATATTTCATTCCAGCTAAGCGTTAACCACAAGCAGGATGCTACAGTTCAATCAGGCAAGAGGCAAGAGAATCATATTCTTCCTTTATGGACAGGCTGCTTACAGCAGTGAGTCGTCAAATTGAAAATCCTGAAGCCAAACAAATAATTATCAAACAATTGGCCTTTGAAAATGCCAATGAGGATTGTAAGGTTGCGTTACAACCGATGATACACAATCCTGCCACAGACACAGCAGCCATGCTTCGCATTTGTCAGTCTGTTGGTACAACCACCCACAAGGCTCATCTGCTGGCAGCAGCGCTAAATGAAAACCAGCCTGTAGCCACCGATACAACTTGTTTCCAGTGTGGCAAACCAGGATCACTGATACCCCAGTGGGGGTAGAACAGTGGCCTCTACCAAAAGAAAAATCAGCAGCAGCGGCACCAGCTGTTTCTGAACAGCTTATTTCTGAACAATTGACTTTCGGCCACATTGAACCATCTTCATCCCACTGGCTCCAGCAGACAGGGAACGGTTTGCTTTTACATTGCCAGTATATAACAATTCGCAGCCCACCCAGTGATATCAGTGGGTTGTCCTGCCTCAAGGCATGCGGAACTCCCCTACACTTTGTCAACATTTTGTGGGTGAAGCATTGAAACCTTTCCGCATGCACCACCTAGAGGTGCTGCACACAAGCTGCATCTGGCAGTGTTTGCTACACCATTGTTGCCAACAGGAATTTATATGCTCAGACAGAAAAGAAGAAGACAATCTGCATTATAGAATGGCTACATTTACCACACACCCCACCTAAAAACATTTATTCCGTTGTTGAATCCACATCAGACATTGTTATCAAAGGACGTTCACGTGCTATAGCTTTGAGCGGTTCTGATGTTGCATCAATATATCTGCCCTTCTCACAGACTGAACAGCAGCATTTATTCATAACAAATGCTGCCGTGCAAATTGCCTTGGCTGATTTTATAGGTGTCATCACTTTAAAAAAAAAATCATATTTATTAAAGTTTCCAAAAAATATAGAAATACAAAGATAAAATACACTTAAAGCCTTACTTTCAATACCAACTTTCTGGGACTCCCCCTTCCCCCTCCCAGCTGTATTCCCCTTTCATGAATTTAGTTCTACAATCTCTCACTCCCCATTTAAAACTTAATTTGTTTAACCCACTATCCAATTTAAATTACACAATCTTACCTCCCTCCCATATCATTTACAAAAATAGAAAAAAAAGATTTTCCCCCCAGATCCACCCCAGTTTCCTTCCACGAATTCCCTTTTTTTAAAAAAAACATGTCCAATCAAAATGAAATGATATACAAGAGTTATATAAAGATATAAAAGATAAAAGATATAAAAAGATTCAAAAAATAGTTGCACAGCCTTTGGATTCCAAATCTCCCCCCCCCCCTTCCCCGGTTTAGATTCCCTATGTCCATCAGTCTGTATGTTGTCAGCCTGGAGGTCTCGAAATCCATGGCCAGATTTCTCCCCAGTTCCACCTTGCCGGTTTTCTTTTAATTTATTTATTTTAATAATGTTTAACTTCAAACGTCCAATCTAAAAAAGGCCTTTAATTTCCTTGGTCTTTACCGCTCCTCCCTTTTTTCTTTCCATGTCGTAATCAGTCCTTTGTTCTTTTTATTCCTCACTTTCTCAGGTTTCTTGTCCTGTTCAGCTGCGAAAACGTTCTAATTCGGAAATCTGGTATCTCTACAGAGGTTTGTTGTTCAGGAACAAAAACTTACGTCCAGTCCCTTCCTTTTTTTTTTAATTTAAATTCATCATTAATACACATATACAAGCATACAAACATACATTTCTTACAATCCTTAAAAATGTTCAAACATACTTACACTCAATCCCACAAATAGTTCCTTTCCCCATCACCATCCACCAACCCTTCACCCCACCTTTGTGTTTGACTTCCAATCTACTCAATTACAATTTCTTTCCACTTCTATTACTTTCTTTCACACACCTTTACCCTAATTTCATACTTCTTTTTCTATTACACATTGTTTTCCATCTTATTTGATATATCAGTATTTGAAACGGAACTTGTTTATTCTAATAGGAGTTCTGATTTTTCGATATGATTTTGCAAGTATCTTTTAAACACCTTCCAGTCCCTATCTATCTTTTCTTTTGAAATCCTTCCAATTTCTTCCATTGTTTTGGATATATTGTAATACTCCAATAATTTGGCAAGCCACTCTGTTTTTGTCGGTATTATACCACTTTTCCAGTTTTTCGCAATCAATAGCCTTGCTGCTACTGTTGCGTATAAATATAAGGTCTTACCTTCTTCCCTTAGGCTTCCTGGTACAATTCCCAATAGAAAACCTTCTGGCGTTTTCCTAAATGAGTATCTAAACATTTTTTTCATTTCATTATATATTATTTCCCAAAATTGTTTGATGTTTAAACAATTCCACCATATATGTATCATGGTACCTTTTCCCGTGTTACATCGCCAGCAGATATCGCTACAGTTTTTATTCATTTTTGCTATTCTTTCAGGTGTTAAATACCATCTATGTTGCATTTTAAGGTAATTTTCTTTCAGTATATAACACATGGTGAATTTCATATCTTCTTTCCACAATTTTTCCCATTGTTCAAACATAATATTTTTCCCAATATCTTGCGCCCATTTAATCATTGATGCTTTAACCAATTCATCCTTTGTTTCCCACTCTAAAATCAGATTATACAATTTAGATATATTTTTTGATTTTTCTTGTATTAAATATTTATCGAATTTTGATATTTCTTTTTCAAATCCTAACTTTTTGTCTTTTGCTAATCTATACTTAATTTGAATATATTGGAACCAATCACTAATATGAGCTTTAATCTCTGTGTAGTCCTTTAATTCCAATTCTCCGTTTTCTTCCTTTAATACAGTTTTATAGGTAGCCCAATTTTCTTTCATATTTAATTTTTTCACTGCGACAATTTCTGCTGGCGATGCCCACCAGGGAGTTTTCGGTTCTAAGAGTCTCTTATATTTCTCCCATATTTTATATATAGATTTTCTGATTATATGCCCTAGGAAGCCTTTATGTACTCTCACTTTTTCATCTATTAAATAGGCATGCCATCCAAATCTCGTCTCTACTCCCTCTAAATCCAATACATCCGAGTCATCTAATTTGATCCATTCCTTTAGCCAGGTCAGACCCACCGCATCGTGATATAACTCCATATCTGGGAGACCAAATCCTCCTCTCTCCTTCTTATCTATCATTATTTTGTGTTTTATTCTTGGCTTTTTCCCTGACCATATGAATTTAGCCAAATCTCTTTTCCAGTTATTAAAACATTTATCTCCTCCTAGTATTGGGATACTTTGAAATAAAAACATCATCCTTGGTAATATGTTCATCTTTATTACCGACATTTTCCCTAGTAAGGAAAGATTTAATTTTCCCCATACTTGCAAGTCATTTTTTATTTCATTCCATGTTTTCCCATAGTTCTCATTACTTAAGTCTATAGTATTTGTTGTTAAATTTATTCCAAGATACCTTATTTTCTTTTTAATTTCCAATCCTGTAATTTCTTGTAATTTCACTTTATCCTTTTCTTCCATATTTTTCACTAGTATTTTGGTTTTCCCATAGTTTAATTTGAATCCTGCTAATCTGCCATATTCGTTTATGCATTCCAATATTCTAGGTGTACATTGTAGGGGATTTTCTGTTGTGATCATAACATCGTCTGCAAAGGCTCTTAACTTATATCTTTTTTCACCAACTGCTATTCCTCTTATTTGGTTGTCCTGCCTTATTTTCTTTAATAGAACCTCTAATACTATTATAAATAACATTGGGGATAGGGGGCATCCTTGTCTTGTACCTTTAAAGATGTTGATTTCTTCTCCAAACTCTCCATTAATAATAATTTTTGCTTTCTGTTGGTTATATATTGCATTTATACCTTTTTGGAATTTTTCACCTAGACACAATTCTTTTAATAGTTTTTTCATAAATTCCCATGAGATTTTGTCGAAAGCCTTCTCCGCATCGATTGAAATCAGGGCTGCTTGTTTGTCTCTTCTTACTTGTAGATATTCCATTATGTCTATTATATTTCTGATATTATCCTTTATTTGTCTACCTTCCACAAATCCAGCCTGATTTTTATGTACTATTTTTCCTATAATTTTTTTCAACCTATTAGCCAATAATCCTGCGTAAATTTTATAATCGGAATTTAACAATGAAATGGGTCTATAATTTGAGACCGATTCCAAATCCGTACCTTGTTTTGGCAGGAGCGTTATATACCCTTGAGTCCAAGAGTCTGGAATATTCCCCTTCTCTACTGCTTCCTCTATTACTTCTTTTAGTGGGTCAATTAATTCATTTAACATTTCTTTGTAATATTCTGCTGGTATGCCATCTGGACCTGGGGATTTCCCTATTTTTAATTTTTGAATTGATTCCTTAATTTCTACGGTTGATATTGGTTCATTTAATAATTTATGGTCTTCTTCTGCTATCTCTATTAATTTATTTTTCTTTATATATTCCTCTATTTCTTCTATTGGCACTTCATCTTTTTGATATAATTTTTTGTAATATTTTTCAAATTCTTTTTTAATTTCTGTCATATCCCTTATTGTCCTCTCTTCTACTTTTATTTTATTTATTAATTTTTCATTTCTTTGTTTCTTTAGCTGCCAGGCAAGGATCTTGCCTGGCTTATTTGCCCATTCAAAATTTTTATATTTCCAAAATTTGATTTCTTGTTCTACCTCCTGTTCTATAATTTTATTATATTCTACTCTCAGTAATTTAATTTCTTGATTTAATCTCTCTTTATTTTTGCTTGCATAGGCCAATTTTTCCTTCCTTTTAATTTCTTCTAAAAGCCCCCTTTTCTTTTTTTCTTTATTCTTATATGCTATTGAGTTTGGTTGTATGAAATATCCCCTAACAACCGCCTTCCCAGCATCCCACACTGTTTTAACATCTGTCCCTTTCCTCCAATTGTTTTCAAAATATTCCTTCATCAACTTCCTGGCTCCTTGTATTACTTTTTCGTTTTTTAATAAGAAAACATTCATTCTCCACATTTTTTCCCCTTTCTCCTCTTTTCCTTTAAGAGTTAATGATACTGGATTGTGATCTGTAAGTGTTTTTGGCAATATTTCGGCATTCTCTGCTTCAATTGTCATATCCTTAGTAATCCATATACTGTCGATTCGACTATACGAGTTTTTTGGTTCTGAGAAATATGTGAACTCCTTTTCAACAGGATGTTTATATCTCCATATATCCACTAAATCAAAAATCTTTACCATTTCCATAAAGCTTTTTGGCAGCTTCCCTTCATTCCCCCCCCCCCAAAAGACCCACCATTACCCTCCCCACCGAAAGCAGCGACAAATGGCTGTATTTGCAAAAGACAAAATTCCTCGCTGGACTCAATAACAGAACTAGAATGACTAAATGCTGTTAACCAGCCACCAACTCAAAAACGGATTCTACGCTTACTGTCCTGGAATATTGCAGGGTGGGGAAACAAAGGCGGAGACCCAGACCTAATGAACTTCTTCAAAGATTTTGAATTAATACTTCTACAAGAAACATGGTCAACTAGAGATATTAAAATTAATGGATTCACCTCCTATACGAAACCCGCTTTGAAAACAAACACGAAGGGCCGGCCGAAAGCAGGGTTCTGTTGTATGATCAAAGACAACTCAGGGTTTGAGATCAAGCAGCTAGAAAAATGCTTTCCACTTGCACAAGCTCTACTTTTAACACAAAAAGACGATACCTTGCTACTTGTAAACGTCTACATCCCCCCAACCAAAAACAACAGCAGCAGTGAAAATTGGTCACAGCTAACCTTCTATATAGAAAATTTGACCGATAAATACCCAAATGCTTCACTGATAATAGCAGGTGATTTTAATGCAAGAGTGGGAACCAACAATGAACAACTATGTAGCAAATTAAATTGGAATACTGATAATGATATCGCACATGCCCTGAAAATAGGACGTTTCTCCAGAGATAGGGTTGTAAACAACGAAGGCTTACGCCTACTCGAATTATGTAACAACTTTAATTTGCAGATTGTGAACGGCTCAACAGAAGGCGATAGAAGCGGGGAGTTTACATACTTCTCCCCCCGAGGATGCAGTGTCATTGACTATATTCTTGCCCCTTATAATATTATAAATTCGATCATGGACCTCAAAATTGGAACGCGTACTGAAAGCGACCATCAGCCACTATCGCTGTCTATAAACTTAAAGAACGAAACCAAAATAACTAAGTACAATATCATAGAACCTTCTCAATACAAACAAATGACTCAATTAAAATGGTCTCAGGAAATGAGTGCAGCAGTGGGGCAAAAACTCACAGCCAACCTGAGAAAACAAGTATTATCCAATTTAAAGACCACTAATCCCTGCAGTGATATTCTGAAAACTTATAATGAAATCTTCCAAATGTTTGTAGAGCTTAGTACTCCACTTAAAGGTTGGATACTTAAACATAGCGCTAGCCCCTGGTTTGACGATGAATGTTTCCAGCTAAAAAGAAAACTGCGTCAAACATTTAAAAATAATCGCATTAAACTAGAGCCCTCTTATCTCGATGAAAAAAGAAAATATCATTACATTCTGGCCGAAAAGAAACAGAAATATGCAACCCAAAAATGGCTACAACTATTTGACTCAATTCAGAGTAAAAACAACAAAGCGTTCTGGAACCTAGTGTACGGAGGACTGAAAGCCGAAAATCAACTAACCCAACCACCAATTGCAGAATCCAAATGGTCCCAATACTTTACATCTGTATTTAACAATCTACACAGTGAACTTAAAGGAAATGAGACCGCTATAAATAAAATCAATAAACTCCAGGAGTGGCCAAGGGTAGAAGAAGTGGAAATTAGAGAGATAGTTAAAAATTTCAAATCGGGGAAATCGCCTGGGCCAGACGGTCTACCAATAGAATTATTTAAGACCTATATAGATTGGTGGGCAGAACCCCTAGCTCAATTGTTTACTCTCATAGACAAAGATGGGATCATACCGGAGATATGGTTAAGATCAATAATTATCCCAATCTTTAAAAATGGCGACCCAAAAGAACCAAAGAATTACAGACCGATAAGCTTACTATCAGTGATAGGGAAAATCTACGCTAAGCACCTCCTATCCAAACTCCTTATATGGATGAAAAATTTAAATTTACCAGGGAAAGAACAAATAGGTTTCTCTAAAGGTTGCTCTACATTAGACCACTGCCTTATACTTATGCATTTGGTTGAAAAATATAGATCTCAAAGGCAATCTAAGATATATGCTGCTTTTGTAGATTTTCGTGGTGCATTCGACTCAATTGACCGCCCAAAGCTGTGGAGGAAACTCGCAGAACTAAAAATTGATCAGCGCTTATTGATTCTAATACAAAATCTATACTCTTCCAATGTCTGTCAAGTCAAACTTAACACCATAGGTCATCTTTCATCAGACATCCCAATCTCGAAATGGGTAAAACAAGGATGTATTCTTGCCCCCTTTCTATTTAACTTATTCTTATCAGACTTGCCAGATCACCTTCAAAAAATAGAATCACATGCCCCTAAACTTAATCAGAAACCAGTTCCTCTCTTATTATACGCAGACGATGCAGTCCTACTATCATTAACGAGCTTGGGTCTGAAACGTCTTATATCTTCTCTGACCCTTTACTGCGAATGTAATAAACTCTCTATAAATTACGAGAAGACAAAAATTTTGGTCTTCTCAAATGGTTGGAAACTAGAGAAATGGAAAATAAGAGGGCAAGAAATCCAACAAGTAAAAATCTATAGGTATCTGGGAATCTTATTCCAGAGCAATCTAGGGTGGGCAAGTCATCGCACAAATGCCATAAAACAGGCAAAGTGCACCTCATCAGCAGTTGCCCGTTTTTATTATCAGAAAGGTAATCAATTTATTCCTGCGGCCAATCAGATTTTCCAAACAAAAGTGCAAGCCCAGATATTCTATGGAATCCCGCTATGGATTCAAGCATATAACAGTGATTTAAATAAGATTCACTCCAGCTTTCTGAGACGTATTCTTGGACTCCCAGCTGCGATCAAATATGAAACAATGTGTGCAGAAATAGGCATACACACAATGGAATACTGGGCCTGGTCCACCTCAATAAAGTACTGGTTACGCTGCCATTTTCGCTGCTCTCCATCAAGCCTGCTCGCTGATCTGCTCAAAGACTCCTATAAATCAAGATGGTATCAGTACCTCGAAAAAAAGATTGAATCTTTAGGCATCGAGCTGGAGCCCCTGTATAATTCTAATGAGCAATACATTTTCCATAATATCCTAGCTAGACTAAAGGATGTGGAGAGACAAAATATTATGGCAGCTGTAAACAAAACTTGCTCCCCCATATTCTATGATTTAAATATCTTAGATAGCAGAGTCAATTACGTCACTAAATTAATAATCCCAGCCCAACGTAGGGCTTTTATGCTGGCCCGGTTGAACGTCTTTCCCTCAGCATTTGTCTGGGGAAGATATCAAAACATCCCTAGAAACAAGAGATTCTGCAGATGCTCTATGAATGTCCCGGACACTGTAGAGCATATTCTCTTTCATTGCCCATTGTACAGTACGCTCCGTCAACGCGTGCTGTCCCCTCTTTTGGGTGGTCTGGAACCCCAGCAAGGTGAATGTGTGGGATTCTGCCTATCCGACGTTGACCAAAGGGTAACGGCGGGGGTAGCCGAGTTTTTGGCTGCAGTCCTCCAAGGAGCAGGTTAACAAGGAAAACCACTGATTTTATATGTATATATATATATATATATATATATGATTGTAACCAACTGCTGCCTTTTTATATATATTTCAAGGCTTTTACATGTTATTTTCTTTCTTACGGTTTTTATTTGCATAATGCCTAATAAAGGTTTGATTTCAACATTTTGACTATTATAATCCTCCCCTCTTTGTCTTCATATATCAATTCCGGTTCATATTTGCTTTTAACATACATTACAACCCCCCTCTTTTTTCTTACATCAGATGCGATGAATTCTTCCCCTAACTTTGGTTTTACCAATAGTCTTTTATGCTTAGTATTGATGTGGGTTTCTTGTAAGCAAGCAAGGTCCCACTTCTGCCTCTCTAAGATACGTTCTATTTTCTGCCTCTTCCTCCTATTATTTAGACCATTCACGTTCCATGATAACAATTTAAATTTCATTATTTATTAGTTAAAAAATTCTAAAGTTAATGGAAAGAGTTTACGTTATCTGCAGTGGTAAAGGAGAGGGGTTTTGTAATAGTTATTGGTCTGATTGCCAATATCAAACCACTGGCGTAGTTCTTTATCCTTCCACCCTTTGCTGAGCTTTTTCTTCTTCTTCCGCCTCATCCGATAGCTCTCCCTTTCTTCCTTCCTCATTTCTTACTTCACTTTTCCCACCTCCTAATTCTCCTCGATACTTCCTCCAAAACATATCTGCTTCCTCAAATGTCTCAAATCGTCTTCTTTTTCCTTTGAAGTTGAAGGAAATCCCCACTGGGTATTCCCATCTGAAAGATATTGCTTTGGCCTTTAATGCTTTTGTTAGAAATTGGAATTGCTGTCTCTTTTTTATCAGCCTAGGTGGGACTTCTCGTAAAATTATTATTTCCTTTCCATCTATGGTTAATTTGTTCTTACTCTTTAGTTGGAGGATCTTATCTCTCATCCAATTCGATGTGAATACAATGATGCAGTCTGCCGGCCATTTGTTCATTTTTGCTTTTCTTGAGTTCACTCTGAAGATTTTCTCTGTCTGTTCTATTATGTCTTTTTCCTGTAAATGTAGCCACTTTGCTAAAGTTTCAATCATCTTCTTCCAAATATCCTCCTTCTCCTCTTCTGGAACATTTCTGAATCTCAAAGTCTTCTCTTTAATCTGCATCTGTATCATTGCTAGCGCGTCCCTTCCTTTCTTCAATAGAAAATTCTATTGTCTCCTTTAATGTAAACACCTCTGTAGACAAAATACTATTTCAGTTTTGCAGCTTTCCCAGAAGATAACAAGTCCTGTACGAATCCAAGAGTATTTTTCCACTTACGACCGTTTTTGTAATGTCCCGAAACCCCTCTAGGGGAATTGTAATAACTTTGTATCCTCTAATCCAAAAGTCAAATTGTTGTTCCTTATTTTCCGACAGTTTATATCCATATTGTATCAAATTGTAACAAAATTAACCAGCAAAGTCCTCCTAACAAAGTCCTCTTTATATTCTCCAACTTTGACAGCTACTTTGACAGCTGTCAAAGTCTCCGTCTCTCTTCGCCAGGCTCTGCGAATCGCCCCGGTTCCCAGGGGGGGTTACATTTTCCTTCTCACCCTCCACTCTTCTCCTCCAGCACAGTTCTTGTAATTTCCCATCGTGGAATTAATGATTTTTGTCAAGAGTATGCTTCTCTTTCGACCTTGGTTACCCAGTCCTTGTTTTAGAATGTTTACAGTAGGGGGGGGGACTGACTTCCTTTTTAGATCACCCCCGCTCGTGCCGAATCCGAAAAAAAATTCTTTTTTTCTCCTTTTGAACCCGGTTTCCCAATTACTCACGGGTTGTTGTTAATAGTCCGAATTTCCAATGGAAGAAGTCAGCGCTCTCCGTCGAATGGCATGCGGCTTCGCTCGGCAGGGAAAGCAGAGGACTCAAAGCACCACGCCGCTCCCCGGCACCCGATCCGAAGCCTTTAAAAAGGCTCCTTCACGAGTCGGGAGGGCGCTAACGGTGCCAGCCGAGTCACCCATGTCCACGGGCTCCGTGCCCGTGGTTTTTAAGGGTCCCCGCGTCGCCGGCGCGGTAGGACCCAGCCCCTGCCGAGCAGACCCCCTCCGGAGCTCGGAGGGAGTCCGCCATGCGGCGATGGCGACAACCCGGAAGTCTATAGGTGTCATCATTTTTAACGCTCCAAAGGATGACGGTTTGACATTTCTGACACAGGTCACCTATGTTTTGGCTACCCCCTTGTCTCTCACACCTCTCCCCTCTGCATTGACCCTTTTCGCAGATGGAACAAGAAGTAGAGGGGGTAGTGACATGGGAGGAGGGAGGACAATGGAAATGTTTATTTACCCCCCCCCCACAGTCTTCTGCTCAGCAAGCTGAGCTAGCGGCTGTGATTCTTGCATTTCAATCCTTTCCTACTCAACCTTTCAATCTTATTGTGGATACTCAGTATGTATATCACCTTTTTGCTATTTTACCAATATCTTATATAACTCCTTCCTTGGATTCTGACTTGTTTTCCTTGTTTCTTGCCCTGCAGGCCTTACTTCAGCACAGAGAGTTCCCTTATTATGTTGCACATCTTCGCTCCCACACATCGCACCCATGGTATTTAGCAGAGGGCAATGCAAGAGCAGATGCGGCTTTGGGGGACATTTCTGCCTTTTCTCTCTTTTCTGATCCTATACTATGTCATAACACCTTTCACCTTCCTGCGAAAGCATTGGCAAAACAGTTTTCTATTCCCTTGGCCCAAGCAAGGGATATAGTTTCCCAATGTGCTTCTTGTTCTAAATCTCAGCTGGCCATTCATAGAATCATAGAATCATAGAGTTGGAAGAGACCACAAAGGCCATCGAGTCCAACCCCCTGCCAAGCAGGAAACACCATCAGAGCACTCCTGACATATGGTTGTCAAGCCTCTGCTTAAAGACCTCCAAAGAAGGAGACTCCACCACACTCCTTGGCAGCAAATTCCACTGTTGAACAGCTCTTACTGTCATTCCTTTTGATGCTGTCTGGGGGCTGCAGCAGGTTGCTCCGCCACTCACTGTGGGTGAGGACCAGGTCCAAGATAGATGATTCCCTTGTTGCTTCTTCCAACTTCTGGGAAATGAAATTGTCAGCTAGATAATGGAGGAATACAGTGGTGCCTCGCAAGACGAAAATAATCCGTTCTGCGAGTCTCTTCGTCTAGCGGTTTTTTCGTCTTGCGAAGCAACCCTATTAGCGGCTTAGCGGATTAGCGCTATTAGCGGTTTAGCGGCTATTAAAGGCTTAGCGGCTTAGCGGCTAAAAGGCTATTAGCGGCTTAGCGGCTTAGGAAAAGGGGGGGGAGTGAAAAAAATTGCAAGACTCGCAAGACGTTTTCGTCTTGCGAAGCAAGCCCATAGGGAAATTCGTCTTGCGAAGCGCATTGAAAAACGGAAAACCCTTTC
The DNA here is from genome assembly GCF_964188305.1 of Podarcis bocagei. Taxonomy (NCBI): domain Eukaryota; kingdom Metazoa; phylum Chordata; class Lepidosauria; order Squamata; family Lacertidae; genus Podarcis; species Podarcis bocagei. The sequence goes on along the minus strand of NC_138131.1, from coordinate 91,645,036 downwards.
GTCTAGCGGGTTTTTCGTCTTGCGAGGCATTCGTCTTGCGGGGCACCACTGTATGTTGGACCTTACATGAAACCCATCTGCAATCCATTTTCCCCAAGCTCACAAACTTCAAATGCAGAAAACAACACCTTAAACTTTTTCAGACCTGGAACCCATGCTTATTTCTTTATAAGAATATTTTTAAACTACCAACTCATTTTTAGAAATTGATGTGGTATAGCTTCCATTCAAACATGAATTTGTGGACTCTCCTCTTAGCTGGTCCCAGGACAGTTGTTGTGAGCCACCTTCTGTCAGCTGTGGCCGCAGACCCACCCACTGAAGATCCAAGCTTTGGCCCAAGTCTTCTGGAAAGCCATTTCCGAGCTAGAGAGGAGAGGGGGTTGCGGGCTAACCCCTCCCACACACTCCACTCGCGTGGGCTGGCCTTCTGCCCCCACGAGAGCAGGGGAATCCCCGGGCGTGCCGGCAACCCTGCCCGCCAATCGGCGGGGCTGGGGGGGGGCATGGCCTAGCCCATTTAAGGCCAGGCACGTCCGGGGACCGCCCTCTTTTGCCCCATTCAGCTGAAGGTATTGGCGGCGAGCTTTGCTCAAGTGGCGGTTAGGCATTGGCAGGGGTTATTGTTAGGCAAATGAATGGGGGGGGAAGGGAGCGCCATCACCTTCCCCCAATGAAAATGGGTAGTCCGGTAGAGGACTCCGGGGGGCATTGCCTTGTCCGAAACCTAGGGAGGTAAGGGCCTCCGGCACGGCCCCGAGCAGTGACACCCGTGGGATCCTAGTTGGCGTACTCCAACAGGACCCCCCCATGGCTTGTGGTTAACCCTTCCCAGTCTCCATGCCGGGTAGTCGATAGGAGCCAATGCCTAAGGCCAATACCTTCCAATTCTGTAATCAATACAGTTGTGGCCTTTTTATGCCCATTAACCTTAAATAATGTGTCACGTGTCTTTATTTCAATTGGGGGAGGGGACTTGCCACGCAAAGCCATTTCCGAGCTAGAGAGGAGAGGGGGTTGCGGGCTAACCCCTCCCACACACTCCACTCGCGGGGGCTGGCCTTCTGCCCCCGCGAGAGCAGGGGAATCCCCGGGCGTGCCGGCAACCCTGCCCACCAATCGGCGGGGCCGGGGGGCGTGGCCTAGCCCATTTAAGGCCAGGCACGTCCGGGGGCCGCCCTCTTTTGCCCCGTTCAGCTGACCGGTTTTCCCACCCCACCCACCCTTTAGGTTTAGGTAGGTTTGACCTTGCTATGGACTTCGGTTGGTCGCCGCAAGGGGCCTGGTAGGAATTTTTGCAACTTGGTGCACTTCCAGCCTTTTGGTTTTTTCGCCTACCTCATAGCAAACGTCACAACTTCTCGGTTTTGGCGGTTAGGCATTGGCAGGGGTTATTGTTAGGCAAATGAATGGGGGGGGGAAGGGAGCGCCATCACCTTCCCCCAATGAAAATGGGTAGTCCGGTAGAGGACTCCGGTGTTGTAATTGCAGAGTCCTGTACACAGCGGAATGATGAGCAGTACGTGCCACATGCTTAACTTTGCTTTATTTTCATTTCAATGTTGAGAGATTACAAACATGCAATCATCCTTTTCCTCGGAACAAAGAACACCGAGAGAAACAGTGAAAAACAGGAAACCAGTGTACATCACATCCAGTCTCCCATTCCCGTGGGAAACCCAACAGTACTCTGACCGTGGAATGCAAAACATTGTCCCGTGACTAGCACTTCGCTGCACAGTGAAGAAAGCAGAAACCAACATCCTCCCCCTTTCTGTGAACATCACTGGGCAGCGTGTTCGTACAATATCAGTACAAACCCAACTTCTGTACATAGGTACAGTGTTGATCCCTTGATACAATCTTGGACAATACATCAGCAGGAATTTCATTACCTGGCATATAGGACACCGTTACGAGTCCCTTCTGAATATGTTCCCTAGCATGTTGCAACTTCAATTGCAAGTGCTTCGTGCTTTGCTTACAACCTTCCGAATTCAGCAAAGCCAAACATGCTTTGCTGTCCTGGTAAACCTGGATTGGACATTTGACAGGAATTCTCATGTCTTTGCACAATTGTAACAACCATTCACAATCCTTAAGTGAATAAGACAGTGCATTCAGTTCAGCTTCACAAGTACTTAAGCTAATTGTTGTTTGCTTCTTGCATGACCAATCAAATAGACCCTGATTGTACATGTAGCAAACTCCAGACGTACTTTTCCTGTCTGTTGTGTCACTTCCCAAACTTGCATCTGCAAAAATCTCAAGACCACCAGACTTCTGATTGTTAAATCTCAGTCTGTAATGCATAGTGCCTTTCAAATAGCGTGCTATGCATTTCAGAGCTTTCCAATCCTTAACGGTGGGATTGTTAACTTGTCTGCTTAGCAAATTACAGCTAACAGCAATGTCAGGTCTTGAACATCTGGCAATGAAGTTTAGCTTGCCTAGCACACTTCTGTACAGTGTAGTGTCAGAAAATGCTTCTTCAGTGTCTTCTACCTGATAACCTGTTGTCATCGGTGTGTCTACAGGGTTAGCATCCATCAGGTTTAGTTTGCTTAACACATCAGCAATTTTTCGTGACTGGTGTACTAGAATGTTACCACTTTGATCTCTCTCTATTTCCAGAGATAGGTAGTTGTTTACCTCACCAAGATCTTTCATGTCAAAGTGCTCTTTCAGTTGAGCTAGGGCGTTATTGTACATTGTGACATCTTTCCAAAAGAATAAAATATCATCAACATAAAACAAACAATACAGCTTCTTTTGCCCCTCCTCTTTGACAAATACACATGGATCAGCTTTCCCTTGCTGAAAACCTAGAGAAAACAATGTCTCAGTGAGTTTTGTGTGCCAACACCGTGCACTTTGTTTGAGACCATAAAGGGACTTCTTTAGAGCACAAACAAATCCCTGTTTTACCTGTACACCATCAGGTGGAAGCATATAAAGTGATTCACCTAGAGATCCGTACAAAAATGCTGTATTCACATCGTGGTGACTAACGTGTAGATTCTCCTCTGCAGCTAGCTTGAGCATAAGCCTAATGCTCTCATATCTCACTGTGGGTGAGTAGGTCTGGTGATAGTCTTCACCTGGTACCTGTGCAAAACCTCTGGCTACCAATCTGGCTTTGTGTCTGACTATCTTGCCATTTTGATCAGTCTTCACTTTGAAGACCCATTTGCTTCCAAGCAGTTTCATTCCTGGAACTAGAATCATAGAATCATAGAATCATAGAATCCAACCAAGCAGTCTTTAAGCAGAGGTTTGACAACCATATGTCAGGAGTGCTCTGATGGTGTTTCCTGCTTGGCAGGGGGTTGGACTGGATGGCCCTTGTGGTCTCTTCCAACTCTATGATTCTGAACGGGGCAAAAGAGGGCGGTCCCCGGACGTGCCTGGCCTTAAATGGGCTAGGCCACGCCCCCCGGCCCCGCCGATTGGCGGGCAGGGTTGCCGGCACGCCCGGGGATTCCCCTGCTCTCGCGGGGGCAGAAGGCCAGCCCCCGTGAGTGGAGTGTGTGGGAGGGGTTAGCCCGCAACCCCCTCTCCTCTCTAGCTCGGAAATGGCTTTGCGTGGCAAGTCCCCTCCCCCAATTGAAATAAAGACACGTGACACATTATTTAAGGTTAATGGGCATAAAAAGGCCACAACTGTATTGATTACAGAATTGGAAGGTATTGGCCTTAGGCATTGGCTCCTATCGACTACCCGGCATGGAGACTGGGAAGGGTTAACCACAAGCCATGGGGGGGTCCTGTTGGAGTACGCCAACTAGGATCCCACGGGTGTCACTGCTCGGGGCCGTGCCGGAGGCCCTTACCTCCCTAGGTTTCGGACAAGGCAATGCCCCCCGGAGTCCTCTACCGGACTACCCATTTTCATTGGGGGAAGGTGATGGCGCTCCCTTCCCCCCCATTCATTTGCCTAACAATAACCCCTGCCAATGCCTAACCGCCACTTGAGCAAAGCTCGCCGCCAATACCTTCAGCTGAATGGGGCAAAAGAGGGCGGTCCCCGGACGTGCCTGGCCTTAAATGGGCTAGGCCATGCCCCCCCCAGCCCCGCCGATTGGCGGGCAGGGTTGCCGGCACGCCCGGGGATTCCCCTGCTCTCGTGGGGGCAGAAGGCCAGCCCCCGCGAGTGGAGTGTGTGGGAGGGGTTAGCCCGCAACCCCCTCTCCTCTCTAGCTCGGAAATGGCTTTCCAGAAGACTTGGGCCAAAGCTTGGATCTTCAGTGGGTGGGTCTGCGGCCACAGCTGACAGAAGGTGGCTCACAACAACTGTCCTGGGACCAGCTAAGAGGAGAGTCCACAAATTCATGTTTGAATGGAAGCTATACCACATCAATTTCTAAAAATGAGTTGGTAGTTTAAAAATATTCTTATAAAGAAATAAGCATGGGTTCCAGGTCTGAAAAAGTTTAAGGTGTTGTTTTCTGCATTTGAAGTTTGTGAGCTTGGGGAAAATGGATTGCAGATGGGTTTCATGTAAGGTCCAACATACAGTGGTGCCCCGCAAGACGAATGCCTCGCAAGACGAAAAACCCGCTAGACGAAAGGGTTTTCCGTTTTTCAATGCGCTTCGCAAGACGAATTTCCCTATGGGCTTGCTTCGCAAGACGAAAACGTCTTGCGAGTCTTGCAATTTTTTTCACTCCCCCCCCTTTTCCTAAGCCGCTAAGCCGCTAATAGCCTTTTAGCCGCTAAGCCGCTAAGCCTTTAATAGCCGCTAAACCGCTAATAGCGCTAATCCGCTAAGCCGCTAATAGGGTTGCTTCGCAAGACGAAAAAACCGCTAGACGAAGAGACTCGCAGAACGGATTATTTTCGTCTTGCGAGGCACCACTGTATTCCTCCATTATCTAGCTGACAATTTCATTTCCCAGAAGTTGGAAGAAGCAACAAGGGAATCATCTATCTTGGACCTGGTCCTCACCCACAGTGAGTGGCGGAGCAACCTGCTGCAGCCCCCAGACAGCATCAAAAGGAATGACAGTAAGAGCTGTTCAACAGTGGAATTTGCTGCCAAGGAGTGTGGTGGAGTCTCCTTCTTTGGAGGTCTTTAAGCAGAGGCTTGACAACCATATGTCAGGAGTGCTCTGATGGTGTTTCCTGCTTGGCAGGGGGTTGGACTCGATGGCCTTTGTGGTCTCTTCCAACTCTATGATTCTATGATTCTATGAATGGCCAGCTGAGATTTAGAACAAGAAGCACATTGGGAAACTATATCCCTTGCTTGGGCCAAGGGAATAGAAAACTGTTTTGCCAATGCTTTCGCAGGAAGGTGAAAGGTGTTATGACATAGTATAGGATCAGAAAAGAGAGAAAAGGCAGAAATGTCCCCCAAAGCCGCATCTGCTCTTGCATTGCCCTCTGCTAAATACCATGGGTGCGATGTGTGGGAGCGAAGATGTGCAACATAATAAGGGAACTCTCTGTGCTGAAGTAAGGCCTGCAGGGCAAGAAACAAGGAAAACAAGTCAGAATCCAAGGAAGGAGTTATATAAGATATTGGTAAAATAGCAAAAAGGTGATATACATACTGAGTATCCACAATAAGATTGAAAGGTTGAGTAGGAAAGGATTGAAATGCAAGAATCACAGCCGCTAGCTCAGCTTGCTGAGCAGAAGACTGTGGGGGGGGGGTAAATAAACATTTCCATTGTCCTCCCTCCTCCCATGTCACTACCCCCTCTACTTCTTGTTCCATCTGCGAAAAGGGTCAATGCAGAGGGGAGAGGTGTGAGAGACAAGGGGGTAGCCAAAACATAGGTGACCTGTGTCAGAAATGTCAAACCGTCATCCTTTGGAGCGTTAAAAATGATGACACCTATAGACTTCCGGGTTGTCGCCATCGCCGCATGGCGGACTCCCTCCGAGCTCCGGAGGGGGTCTGCTCGGCAGGGGCTGGGTCCTACCGCGCCGGCGACGCGGGGACCCTTAAAAACCACGGGCACGGAGCCCGTGGACATGGGTGACTCGGCTGGCACCGTTAGCGCCCTCCCGACTCGTGAAGGAGCCTTTTTAAAGGCTTCGGATCGGGTGCCGGGGAGCGGCGTGGTGCTTTGAGTCCTCTGCTTTCCCTGCCGAGCGAAGCCGCATGCCATTCGACGGAGAGCGCTGACTTCTTCCATTGGAAATTCGGACTATTAACAACAACCCGTGAGTAATTGGGAAACCGGGTTCAAAAGGAGAAAAAAAGAATTTTTTTTCGGATTCGGCACGAGCGGGGGTGATCTAAAAAGGAAGTCAGTCCCCCCCCCTACTGTAAACATTCTAAAACAAGGACTGGGTAACCAAGGTCGAAAGAGAAGCATACTCTTGACAAAAATCATTAATTCCACGATGGGAAATTACAAGAACTGTGCTGGAGGAGAAGAGTGGAGGGTGAGAAGGAAAATGTAACCCCCCCTGGGAACCGGGGCGATTCGCAGAGCCTGGCGAAGAGAGACGGAGACTTTGACAGCTGTCAAAGTAGCTGTCAAAGTTGGAGAATATAAAGAGGACTTTGTTAGGAGGACTTTGCTGGTTAATTTTGTTACAATTTGATACAATATGGATATAAACTGTCGGAAAATAAGGAACAACAATTTGACTTTTGGATTAGAGGATACAAAGTTATTACAATTCCCCTAGAGGGGTTTCGGGACATTACAAAAACGGTCGTAAGTGGAAAAATACTCTTGGATTCGTACAGGACTTGTTATCTTCTGGGAAAGCTGCAAAACTGAAATAGTATTTTGTCTACAGAGGTGTTTACATTAAAGGAGACAATAGAATTTTCTATTGAAGAAAGGAAGGGACGCGCTAGCAATGATACAGATGCAGATTAAAGAGAAGACTTTGAGATTCAGAAATGTTCCAGAAGAGGAGAAGGAGGATATTTGGAAGAAGATGATTGAAACTTTAGCAAAGTGGCTACATTTACAGGAAAAAGACATAATAGAACAGACAGAGAAAATCTTCAGAGTGAACTCAAGAAAAGCAAAAATGAACAAATGGCCGGCAGACTGCATCATTGTATTCACATCGAATTGGATGAGAGATAAGATCCTCCAACTAAAGAGTAAGAACAAATTAACCATAGATGGAAAGGAAATAATAATTTTACGAGAAGTCCCACCTAGGCTGATAAAAAAGAGACAGCAATTCCAATTTCTAACAAAAGCATTAAAGGCCAAAGCAATATCTTTCAGATGGGAATACCCAGTGGGGATTTCCTTCAACTTCAAAGGAAAAAGAAGACGATTTGAGACATTTGAGGAAGCAGATATGTTTTGGAGGAAGTATCGAGGAGAATTAGGAGGTGGGAAAAGTGAAGTAAGAAATGAGGAAGGAAGAAAGGGAGAGCTATCGGATGAGGCGGAAGAAGAAGAAAAAGCTCAGCAAAGGGTGGAAGGATAAAGAACTACGCCAGTGGTTTGATATTGGCAATCAGACCAATAACTATTACAAAACCCCTCTCCTTTACCACTGCAGATAACGTAAACTCTTTCCATTAACTTTAGAATTTTTTAACTAATAAATAATGAAATTTAAATTGTTATCATGGAACGTGAATGGTCTAAATAATAGGAGGAAGAGGCAGAAAATAGAACGTATCTTAGAGAGGCAGAAGTGGGACCTTGCTTGCTTACAAGAAACCCACATCAATACTAAGCATAAAAGACTATTGGTAAAACCAAAGTTAGGGGAAGAATTCATCGCATCTGATGTAAGAAAAAAGAGGGGGGTTGTAATGTATGTTAAAAGCAAATATGAACCGGAATTGATATATGAAGACAAAGAGGGGAGGATTATAATAGTCAAAATGTTGAAATCAAACCTTTATTAGGCATTATGCAAATAAAAACCGTAAGAAAGAAAATAACATGTAAAAGCCTTGAAATATATATAAAAAGGCAGCAGTTGGTTACAATCATATATATATATATATATATATATACATATAAAATCAGTGGTTTTCCTTGTTAACCTGCTCCTTGGAGGACTGCAGCCAAAAACTCGGCTACCCCCGCCGTTACCCTTTGGTCAACGTCGGATAGGCAGAATCCCACACATTCACCTTGCTGGGGTTCCAGACCACCCAAAAGAGGGGACAGCACGCGTTGACGGAGCGTACTGTACAATGGGCAATGAAAGAGAATATGCTCTACAGTGTCCGGGACATTCATAGAGCATCTGCAGAATCTCTTGTTTCTAGGGATGTTTTGATATCTTCCCCAGACAAATGCTGAGGGAAAGACGTTCAACCGGGCCAGCATAAAAGCCCTACGTTGGGCTGGGATTATTAATTTAGTGACGTAATTGACTCTGCTATCTAAGATATTTAAATCATAGAATATGGGGGAGCAAGTTTTGTTTACAGCTGCCATAATATTTTGTCTCTCCACATCCTTTAGTCTAGCTAGGATATTATGGAAAATGTATTGCTCATTAGAATTATACAGGGGCTCCAGCTCGATGCCTAAAGATTCAATCTTTTTTTCGAGGTACTGATACCATCTTGATTTATAGGAGTCTTTGAGCAGATCAGCGAGCAGGCTTGATGGAGAGCAGCGAAAATGGCAGCGTAACCAGTACTTTATTGAGGTGGACCAGGCCCAGTATTCCATTGTGTGTATGCCTATTTCTGCACACATTGTTTCATATTTGATCGCAGCTGGGAGTCCAAGAATACGTCTCAGAAAGCTGGAGTGAATCTTATTTAAATCACTGTTATATGCTTGAATCCATAGCGGGATTCCATAGAATATCTGGGCTTGCACTTTTGTTTGGAAAATCTGATTGGCCGCAGGAATAAATTGATTACCTTTCTGATAATAAAAACGGGCAACTGCTGATGAGGTGCACTTTGCCTGTTTTATGGCATTTGTGCGATGACTTGCCCACCCTAGATTGCTCTGGAATAAGATTCCCAGATACCTATAGATTTTTACTTGTTGGATTTCTTGCCCTCTTATTTTCCATTTCTCTAGTTTCCAACCATTTGAGAAGACCAAAATTTTTGTCTTCTCGTAATTTATAGAGAGTTTATTACATTCGCAGTAAAGGGTCAGAGAAGATATAAGACGTTTCAGACCCAAGCTCGTTAATGATAGTAGGACTGCATCGTCTGCGTATAATAAGAGAGGAACTGGTTTCTGATTAAGTTTAGGGGCATGTGATTCTATTTTTTGAAGGTGATCTGGCAAGTCTGATAAGAATAAGTTAAATAGAAAGGGGGCAAGAATACATCCTTGTTTTACCCATTTCGAGATTGGGATGTCTGATGAAAGATGACCTATGGTGTTAAGTTTGACTTGACAGACATTGGAAGAGTATAGATTTTGTATTAGAATCAATAAGCGCTGATCAATTTTTAGTTCTGCGAGTTTCCTCCACAGCTTTGGGCGGTCAATTGAGTCGAATGCACCACGAAAATCTACAAAAGCAGCATATATCTTAGATTGCCTTTGAGATCTATATTTTTCAACCAAATGCATAAGTATAAGGCAGTGGTCTAATGTAGAGCAACCTTTAGAGAAACCTATTTGTTCTTTCCCTGGTAAATTTAAATTTTTCATCCATATAAGGAGTTTGGATAGGAGGTGCTTAGCGTAGATTTTCCCTATCACTGATAGTAAGCTTATCGGTCTGTAATTCTTTGGTTCTTTTGGGTCGCCATTTTTAAAGATTGGGATAATTATTGATCTTAACCATATCTCCGGTATGATCCCATCTTTGTCTATGAGAGTAAACAATTGAGCTAGGGGTTCTGCCCACCAATCTATATAGGTCTTAAATAATTCTATTGGTAGACCGTCTGGCCCAGGCGATTTCCCCGATTTGAAATTTTTAACTATCTCTCTAATTTCCACTTCTTCTACCCTTGGCCACTCCTGGAGTTTATTGATTTTATTTATAGCGGTCTCATTTCCTTTAAGTTCACTGTGTAGATTGTTAAATACAGATGTAAAGTATTGGGACCATTTGGATTCTGCAATTGGTGGTTGGGTTAGTTGATTTTCGGCTTTCAGTCCTCCGTACACTAGGTTCCAGAACGCTTTGTTGTTTTTACTCTGAATTGAGTCAAATAGTTGTAGCCATTTTTGGGTTGCATATTTCTGTTTCTTTTCGGCCAGAATGTAATGATATTTTCTTTTTTCATCGAGATAAGAGGGCTCTAGTTTAATGCGATTATTTTTAAATGTTTGACGCAGTTTTCTTTTTAGCTGGAAACATTCATCGTCAAACCAGGGGCTAGCGCTATGTTTAAGTATCCAACCTTTAAGTGGAGTACTAAGCTCTACAAACATTTGGAAGATTTCATTATAAGTTTTCAGAATATCACTGCAGGGATTAGTGGTCTTTAAATTGGATAATACTTGTTTTCTCAGGTTGGCTGTGAGTTTTTGCCCCACTGCTGCACTCATTTCCTGAGACCATTTTAATTGAGTCATTTGTTTGTATTGAGAAGGTTCTATGATATTGTACTTAGTTATTTTGGTTTCGTTCTTTAAGTTTATAGACAGCGATAGTGGCTGATGGTCGCTTTCAGTACGCGTTCCAATTTTGAGGTCCATGATCGAATTTATAATATTATAAGGGGCAAGAATATAGTCAATGACACTGCATCCTCGGGGGGAGAAGTATGTAAACTCCCCGCTTCTATCGCCTTCTGTTGAGCCGTTCACAATCTGCAAATTAAAGTTGTTACATAATTCGAGTAGGCGTAAGCCTTCGTTGTTTACAACCCTATCTCTGGAGAAACGTCCTATTTTCAGGGCATGTGCGATATCATTATCAGTATTCCAATTTAATTTGCTACATAGTTGTTCATTGTTGGTTCCCACTCTTGCATTAAAATCACCTGCTATTATCAGTGAAGCATTTGGGTATTTATCGGTCAAATTTTCTATATAGAAGGTTAGCTGTGACCAATTTTCACTGCTGCTGTTGTTTTTGGTTGGGGGGATGTAGACGTTTACAAGTAGCAAGGTATCGTCTTTTTGTGTTAAAAGTAGAGCTTGTGCAAGTGGAAAGCATTTTTCTAGCTGCTTGATCTCAAACCCTGAGTTGTCTTTGATCATACAACAGAACCCTGCTTTCGGCCGGCCCTTCGTGTTTGTTTTCAAAGCGGGTTTCGTATAGGAGGTGAATCCATTAATTTTAATATCTCTAGTTGACCATGTTTCTTGTAGAAGTATTAATTCAAAATCTTTGAAGAAGTTCATTAGGTCTGGGTCTCCGCCTTTGTTTCCCCACCCTGCAATATTCCAGGACAGTAAGCGTAGAATCCGTTTTTGAGTTGGTGGCTGGTTAACAGCATTTAGTCATTCTAGTTCTGTTATTGAGTCCAGCGAGGAATTTTGTCTTTTGCAAATACAGCCATTTGTCGCTGCTTTCGGTGGGGAGGGTAATGGTGGGTCTTTTAGGGGGGGGGGAATGAAGGGAAGCTGCCAAAAAGCTTTATGGAAATGGTAAAGATTTTTGATTTAGTGGATATATGGAGATATAAACTTCCTGTTGAAAAGGAGTTCACATATTTCTCAGAACCAAAAAACTCGTATAGTCGAATCAACAGTATATGGATTACTAAGGATATGACAATTGAAGCAGAGAATGCCGAAATATTGCCAAAAACACTTACAGATCACAATCCAGTATCATTAACTCTTAAAGGAAAAGAGGAGAAAGGGGAAAAAATGTGGAGAATGAATGTTTTCTTATTAAAAAACGAAAAAGTAATACAAGGAGCCAGGAAGTTGATGAAGGAATATTTTGAAAACAATTGGAGGAAAGGGACAGATGTTAAAACAGTGTGGGATGCTGGGAAGGCGGTTGTTAGGGGATATTTCATACAACCAAACTCAATAGCATATAAGAATAAAGAAAAAAAGAAAAGGGGGCTTTTAGAAGAAATTAAAAGGAAGGAAAAATTGGCCTATGCAAGCAAAAATAAAGAGAGATTAAATCAAGAAATTAAATTACTGAGAGTAGAATATAATAAAATTATAGAACAGGAGGTAGAACAAGAAATCAAATTTTGGAAATATAAAAATTTTGAATGGGCAAATAAGCCAGGCAAGATCCTTGCCTGGCAGCTAAAGAAACAAAGAAATGAAAAATTAATAAATAAAATAAAAGTAGAAGAGAGGACAATAAGGGATATGACAGAAATTAAAAAAGAATTTGAAAAATATTACAAAAAATTATATCAAAAAGATGAAGTGCCAATAGAAGAAATAGAGGAATATATAAAGAAAAATAAATTAATAGAGATAGCAGAAGAAGACCATAAATTATTAAATGAACCAATATCAACCGTAGAAATTAAGGAATCAATTCAAAAATTAAAAATAGGGAAATCCCCAGGTCCAGATGGCATACCAGCAGAATATTACAAAGAAATGTTAAATGAATTAATTGACCCACTAAAAGAAGTAATAGAGGAAGCAGTAGAGAAGGGGAATATTCCAGACTCTTGGACTCAAGGGTATATAACGCTCCTGCCAAAACAAGGTACGGATTTGGAATCGGTCTCAAATTATAGACCCATTTCATTGTTAAATTCCGATTATAAAATTTACGCAGGATTATTGGCTAATAGGTTGAAAAAAATTATAGGAAAAATAGTACATAAAAATCAGGCTGGATTTGTGGAAGGTAGACAAATAAAGGATAATATCAGAAATATAATAGACATAATGGAATATCTACAAGTAAGAAGAGACAAACAAGCAGCCCTGATTTCAATCGATGCGGAGAAGGCTTTCGACAAAATCTCATGGGAATTTATGAAAAAACTATTAAAAGAATTGTGTCTAGGTGAAAAATTCCAAAAAGGTATAAATGCAATATATAACCAACAGAAAGCAAAAATTATTATTAATGGAGAGTTTGGAGAAGAAATCAACATCTTTAAAGGTACAAGACAAGGATGCCCCCTATCCCCAATGTTATTTATAATAGTATTAGAGGTTCTATTAAAGAAAATAAGGCAGGACAACCAAATAAGAGGAATAGCAGTTGGTGAAAAAAGATATAAGTTAAGAGCCTTTGCAGACGATGTTATGATCACAACAGAAAATCCCCTACAATGTACACCTAGAATATTGGAATGCATAAACGAATATGGCAGATTAGCAGGATTCAAATTAAACTATGGGAAAACCAAAATACTAGTGAAAAATATGGAAGAAAAGGATAAAGTGAAATTACAAGAAATTACAGGATTGGAAATTAAAAAGAAAATAAGGTATCTTGGAATAAATTTAACAACAAATACTATAGACTTAAGTAATGAGAACTATGGGAAAACATGGAATGAAATAAAAAATGACTTGCAAGTATGGGGAAAATTAAATCTTTCCTTACTAGGGAAAATGTCGGTAATAAAGATGAACATATTACCAAGGATGATGTTTTTATTTCAAAGTATCCCAATACTAGGAGGAGATAAATGTTTTAATAACTGGAAAAGAGATTTGGCTAAATTCATATGGTCAGGGAAAAAGCCAAGAATAAAACACAAAATAATGATAGATAAGAAGGAGAGAGGAGGATTTGGTCTCCCAGATATGGAGTTATATCACGATGCGGTGGGTCTGACCTGGCTAAAGGAATGGATCAAATTAGATGACTCGGATGTATTGGATTTAGAGGGAGTAGAGACGAGATTTGGATGGCATGCCTATTTAATAGATGAAAAAGTGAGAGTACATAAAGGCTTCCTAGGGCATATAATCAGAAAATCTATATATAAAATATGGGAGAAATATAAGAGACTCTTAGAACTGAAAACTCCCTGGTGGGCATCGCCAGCAGAAATTGTCGCAGTGAAAAAATTAAATATGAAAGAAAATTGGGCTACCTATAAAACTGTATTAAAGGAAGAAAACGGAGAATTGGAATTAAAGGACTACACAGAGATTAAAGCTCATATTAGTGATTGGTTCCAATATATTCAAATTAAGTATAGATTAGCAAAAGACAAAAAGTTAGGATTTGAAAAAGAAATATCAAAATTCGATAAATATTTAATACAAGAAAAATCAAAAAATATATCTAAATTGTATAATCTGATTTTAGAGTGGGAAACAAAGGATGAATTGGTTAAAGCATCAATGATTAAATGGGCGCAAGATATTGGGAAAAATATTATGTTTGAACAATGGGAAAAATTGTGGAAAGAAGATATGAAATTCACCATGTGTTATATACTGAAAGAAAATTACCTTAAAATGCAACATAGATGGTATTTAACACCTGAAAGAATAGCAAAAATGAATAAAAACTGTAGCGATATCTGCTGGCGATGTAACACGGGAAAAGGTACCATGATACATATATGGTGGAATTGTTTAAACATCAAACAATTTTGGGAAATAATATATAATGAAATGAAAAAAATGTTTAGATACTCATTTAGGAAAACGCCAGAAGGTTTTCTATTGGGAATTGTACCAGGAAGCCTAAGGGAAGAAGGTAAGACCTTATATTTATACGCAACAGTAGCAGCAAGGCTATTGATTGCGAAAAACTGGAAAAGTGGTATAATACCGACAAAAACAGAGTGGCTTGCCAAATTATTGGAGTATTACAATATATCCAAAACAATGGAAGAAATTGGAAGGATTTCAAAAGAAAAGATAGATAGGGACTGGAAGGTGTTTAAAAGATACTTGCAAAATCATATCGAAAAATCAGAACTCCTATTAGAATAAACAAGTTCCGTTTCAAATACTGATATATCAAATAAGATGGAAAACAATGTGTAATAGAAAAAGAAGTATGAAATTAGGGTAAAGGTGTGTGAAAGAAAGTAATAGAAGTGGAAAGAAATTGTAATTGAGTAGATTGGAAGTCAAACACAAAGGTGGGGTGAAGGGTTGGTGGATGGTGATGGGGAAAGGAACTATTTGTGGGATTGAGTGTAAGTATGTTTGAACATTTTTAAGGATTGTAAGAAATGTATGTTTGTATGCTTGTATATGTATATTAATGATGAATTTAAATTAAAAAAAAAAAGGAAGGGACTGGACGTAAGTTTTTGTTCCTGAACAACAAACCTCTGTAGAGATACCAGATTTCCGAATTAGAACGTTTTCGCAGCTGAACAGGACAAGAAACCTGAGAAAGTGAGGAATAAAAAGAACAAAGGACTGATTACGACATGGAAAGAAAAAAGGGAGGAGCGGTAAAGACCAAGGAAATTAAAGGCCTTTTTTAGATTGGACGTTTGAAGTTAAACATTATTAAAATAAATAAATTAAAAGAAAACCGGCAAGGTGGAACTGGGGAGAAATCTGGCCATGGATTTCGAGACCTCCAGGCTGACAACATACAGACTGATGGACATAGGGAATCTAAACCGGGGAAGGGGGGGGGGAGATTTGGAATCCAAAGGCTGTGCAACTATTTTTTGAATCTTTTTATATCTTTTATCTTTTATATCTTTATATAACTCTTGTATATCATTTCATTTTGATTGGACATGTTTTTTTAAAAAAAAGGGAATTCGTGGAAGGAAACTGGGGTGGATCTGGGGGAAAAATCTTTTTTTTCTATTTTTGTAAATGATATGGGAGGGAGGTAAGATTGTGTAATTTAAATTGGATAGTGGGTTAAACAAATTAAGTTTTAAATGGGGAGTGAGAGATTGTAGAACTAAATTCATGAAAGGGGAATACAGCTGGGAGGGGGAAGGGGGAGTCCCAGAAAGTTGGTATTGAAAGTAAGGCTTTAAGTGTATTTTATCTTTGTATTTCTATATTTTTTGGAAACTTTAATAAATATGATTTTTTTTTTAAAGTGATGACACCTATAAAATCAGCCAAGGCAATTTGCACGGCAGCATTTGTTATGAATAAATGCTGCTGTTCAGTCTGTGAGAAGGGCAGATATATTGATGCAACATCAGAACCGCTCAAAGCTATAGCACGTGAACGTCCTTTGATAACAATGTCTGATGTGGATTCAACAACGGAATAAATGTTTTTAGGTGGGGTGTGTGGTAAATGTAGCCATTCTATAATGCAGATTGTCTTCTTCTTTTCTGTCTGAGCATATAAATTCCTGTTGGCAACAATGGTGTAGCAAACACTGCCAGATGCAGCTTGTGTGCAGCACCTCTAGGTGGTGCATGCGGAAAGGTTTCAATGCTTCACCCACAAAATGTTGACAAAGTGTAGGGGAGTTCCGCATGCCTTGAGGCAGGACAACCCACTGATATCACTGGGTGGGCTGCGAATTGTTATATACTGGCAATGTAAAAGCAAACCGTTCCCTGTCTGCTGGAGCCAGTGGGATGAAGATGGTTCAATGTGGCCGAAAGTCAATTGTTCAGAAATAAGCTGTTCAGAAACAGCTGGTGCCGCTGCTGCTGATTTTTCTTTTGGTAGAGGCCACTGTTCTACCCCCACTGGGGTATCAGTGATCCTGGTTTGCCACACTGGAAACAAGTTGTATCGGTGGCTACAGGCTGGTTTTCATTTAGCGCTGCTGCCAGCAGATGAGCCTTGTGGGTGGTTGTACCAACAGACTGACAAATGCGAAGCATGGCTGCTGTGTCTGTGGCAGGATTGTGTATCATCGGTTGTAACGCAACCTTACAATCCTCATTGGCATTTTCAAAGGCCAATTGTTTGATAATTATTTGTTTGGCTTCAGGATTTTCAATTTGACGACTCACTGCTGTAAGCAGCCTGTCCATAAAGGAAGAATATGATTCTCTTGCCTCTTGCCTGATTGAACCCCACCTTGATTGAATACTGGTGGGTTCTGGGATTTTTCTCATTGCTTGTTTAGCAGCAAGAGCAGTGTCCCTCAATAAGATTTGCAGCAGTGTGGCTTGCACTGAAGCTTGAGTGAAAGGACCACGCCCCATCATGGCATCTATGACGTCTGCAAGGGTAATATTTGGATTATTTCCCCTGATTTGTTGAAACAAAGCTGGAGCATAAGCACGGCAGGCAGTTTCCCATTCGTGGGCAAACAAAACACCTGCTGATTGGGGTAACACTGTACGTGCCAAAAGCTTGATGTCATCTGGAACCAAAAGCTGGGCTAATGTGGCTTCCAAAAGAGCCTGTGTAAATGGGGCTTGAAGTCCATTTGTCCTTACTGACAATTGCAGCTCTTTCAAGATTTTAAAGTCAAAAGGTTGGTGTGTCACTGAAAGTAGCTGGAGTGAGTGCCAAGCCAGGAATCATGCTTCTTTTCAAACCATGTTCTGAAGTTTGTTTCATGATCAGAACAATCCTCTCAAGTGATTGTTTTCACCCTGCTTTAAAAGCAACACTTCAAAGAACGGCTCAAAAAAATAAATACACAAAAAAAACCTTAGCAAAACAGGATTCCCAATGAAATGGTCTGCCTCACAGCCAGAGGCTCTACTCCAAGGAAGCACTGAGGAGGAGTGTGACAGTTTGGAGCTTTGCTGTGTGTTCTCTGATCTGGTGACACATGCTGTCTGTTGAAGTTGAATGGGGAGGGGCCCTTAGATGTCTGAAAGAGTTCTGGGACTTGCTGGTTAATGGGATTTTCTGCCGTCCTCAGCGGATGCTCAGCCCTTCTGTCTATTCCAGCTGTAGTGTTTCAGAAAGTTGCTTTGAGCCAAACACACTCCCCTTTGAAAGTTTCAAGATCTCAAGTCTCAAATGTTTGGTAGCCAAGAGCATGGCTTAATTAGAATTGGAAACACTATTGAAAAGGTTTACTTTTCAAATACATTTAAGTAGGAATTACTCAGCCTTGGAGAAGCCCCTTCCTTGGGTCTCTGTCACTCACCTGTCAGTCACTCATCCATTCTGAATGGGTAGAAAGAAGCACAGAGCTATGACATACAGAGAGGCGTCAGGCAACCTCACTGGAGGAGGACTGGTGATTCTGGCCATGTATCTGAGTCAGTAATCACAACGCAGAGAATTGCCAGAGTTAGAATTAATCATCCTAGCAGAGACTGCTTAGAAGTATGGAATTCAACAACAATCAATCATGCAGAGATGCAACGGAGAACATTTTCTGAAATTAGAAAAAGCTGCCCAGTGCTGGGGAATGACCCCAGTCATGTCCAGTGTGGGAGAGACATGGCAGGATTAACCACCCTGTGCTCTTTCAGCAACTTTCTCTGTGGTCAAGAGCTGTAGGTGCTCATCAAATGGAAGCCCTACTTCCATCTACTGCTCTGAAGTAGGGTCATCTCTGCCTCCAGGTTTTCAACTTTTATGTACATCTTCTGAAAATGCACAAACCTTTTCTCTTGTATGAATGATGCCAGGTTTTAGCTCACTGGTTCCTTTATTTTATCCAGTTTTCTGTTTGGAATCTTAATGGCTCCCCCTTTGTATTTTTTTTAAAATAATTTTTATTAACTGGCTAATCACATCAAATTAAATCACATCATATAAATTCCAAATTACAAAGCCAAATTTTTAAATTTTGTTGGGGGAACCCATACTTCAAGATCCAAAGGGGGATTCAGATCATCTTCTTTACTGCGTTAATGTCCAAATCAGTCCCAATCAGTCCAAACAAAGTTCATAATTCTATCCAGTCTTATCTTGGTGTTTCCACATCATATCTTATTCATATAATTTCTCTTTTTCCTTTACGATCTCTTCTGTTGGTCTCCTTAAGCCGATAGCAAGTATAATAATCCTGTGTGGATTTCCCGTTCCTCCACTAAGTCCAGATGGTTTCCATATATCTCCTTAGTAGATAACCTCGTTCTTTCCATCATAAATTTTGGCATTTGTCGCTCTTAAGTCCCACCGAGGAGTTGATCCACGATATGTAAACAACTCTATTTCTCTCTTTCTCCTCCCAGACCCAAGAGCTCCAACAATGCCTCCCAAAATGGCGACGGCATTTTTAACTGCGTCATTCCAGAACTCTTAGCTTTCCAGCTTCATCTTGAAACATTGCTTTGGATCGAAAGTTTATCTCCACACAGCCTTAAATCCACAGCTTAAGTCCTTAGTTTCTGACTCATTAGGGGAGGGGATTCTTGTTAAATCACATAAAAAAAGGAAGGCAGGTTTTCTCCCCCCTCCCCCATTTGTCATACCATATCTTGACGTATCTTCTCATATTTTATTCTTGTCTTGTTATCAGAGATCTCTTCTGTCAGCAGTCTTTACTCCCCTTTTTCCTTGAAGCATGTGCAATTAATCTTGTCCAAATTGTTTCTTTTAAAGATCATTTGCAACTAGCGGCGCGAATCAGGAACGGCGTCCAGGAGAGCCGGAAATCCCACAGGAGGGCTTTGTGCCTAGTGCCCCCACCCCCATAAATTCGGGGGTGGTATAGGGCACAGCAGGCAAGGGCCGTCCCCCGCACAATTCTGCACCTCCTCCCAATTGCTTAGCCCAGCCATACTGAATTCTGTCTGTTGATCACACTCAAACACAACAAGGGACTAGGGATGGAGGAGAAATGTGATTCAATTTGCATTTAAAGGCAAACCTACTTAATTTGCACTTCCCAAAACAAAATGAGTACTGAAGTGCAGCCATTGTTTGAAATCCACACTTGCTGAATTTTGCAAGGTTGTCCTCCAGTCAAGCCATGTGTCCAGAAATGCATGTATTAGGGAAATAACATACAGAAATGTATTACATTAATTTAAATTGTTTTACAAAAATACATTAGGCAAGTTATACATACAAACTATGTGCATGTTATGAGAAATTTGCACTAAAAATGCTGGTGATTTTTTCTTTTAATTGCAAACTGATGTGGGAATGTGGCAAAATATTTTTAAGGTGACATGGAAATGAGGAGAGCTAAGCTTAAGACATGGGTATAGCCAAGGAGGGGCAGATCCAAAAATATTATTGAAAAGCATTGAAAGTACTCAATTATCTGAGGTTCTGCTCCCCCTCAGCAGAAGCCTGGCCCCCACAATGTCTTATTTATGGTGTATTTTTGCCTGTGACTTAAGAAACTGAAACTGAAAGATTCTACCGTCCTTACAAGGGAAGTAACCTAGGCACTATCTCTCATTCAGTTCTGTAGCTTGGGGGTTCCTTCTACTGGACCCTTCGCCAACCTGGGGCTGGAAGCTTGAGCTTGGGTCCTGCTTATGGGTTTCCCTTTGGGGCATTCACTGTGGGAGCAGGATCCTGAATTAGATGGGCCATTGGCCTGACCCAGCAGGTTTTTCTTAGTTTCCTATGTTCACATGCTGGTTTAAGAATAATCAATGTAGGTGATGTATTTTGGAGAGGTTCTGGCCCTATCGGGTTCTTTATAAGGGTGCTTTGTATGCTGCCATTCTTTCTGAAGGCACCTTGGTATCTCTGGTCCCAGCCCATGCCCTCATGCCATAGACCTGGCTGTTCCTTTCTCTCCTTGCAGGCTGAAGAGAAGCAGAAGGCCTCAGCTGCATTTGCTCAGCTCCACACTGCCATGGAGATCCTGGGAATTGTGGTGGAGGAGCAGAAGGCCATCTGGCGAGTTTTGGCCGCCATCTGCCACCTGGGTGCTGCAGGGGCTTGCAAAGGTAAGACTAACGGCTGGCAAAGGTGGCATTTTGGGCTGGGTGGTTCTACAAGGAGACTGCTGTGCTGGATCCATCTGCTGCAGCCTGAGAAAGGAGATGATGGAGATGTCCCTGCTTTGCAGGCTGCATGGTGCAGCATTTCAGAAAATCAAGCCATCTGCTTGGGCTCATTTGTCTGAATTCCCTGCCCCCTTTTAGCCTATCCTTCTAGGAGCATTACAGAAAGTCAATGGATCTCAGTTCAGCCTCTCTGCTTGAGAGGCTGCTGTTTTCATATAATGCTGGTCTTGCACAAGGCCTGCTCTTGGAGATCCCTGGAGTGGGAGGAGAGCCAGAGAAAGTGCAAGACCCTCCAATATGTGTTCTGTCTGAGCCAGCAAGCAGAGTGTGCCACCCACTGCAGAGTTGGCAAAATGTTAAGCCACTTGCTATCTTACATAGAACCATAGAATTGTAGAGGGCTGCCTCATGGAAACAAGCCTGTTTTTTGCTGCTCCAGAGAGTGGTACCCAAACCAACAGATTCAAATAACAAAAGAGGAGATTCTGATTAAACTGGGAAGAACGTTCTGAAGATAAGAGCCATTTAACGGTGGAACAGACTCCTTGGAGGCTTTTAAGCAGAGGTTGGATGGCCATCTGGCATGGATACTTCAGTTGAGATTCCTGCATTGCAGGGGGTTGGACTAGATGACCCTTGGGGAGGCCCTTCCAACTTTACAATGCTATGATTTCCTCAACACCCCTCAGCCTCCCGGGCTGCTCACACGTCCTGATCTGAATATGCCTCCTAGTAGGAGTTGCCTTATTGTGGCGTTCCCTGGGCTTTGAAGAGTGGTTGCCTAGGAAAGCTGCAGAATGCAAATCCCTGGGGTGATAATTTTAGAATGAGACAAGGGACTCTCACAGCCACCCCTTGGCTCCCTTAAAATTAAAATGTGGGCTAAATGTTCAGCACAACAGTAGTCCAAGAGGATAGCAAAATCATACAAGGATCATGAAAGTGTATTATCAGAGATGGCTACAAGCAATGCTTCTGTTCCAGAGTCATAGAATCATAGAATCATAGAGTTGTTATAGACCACAAGGGCCATCGAGTCCAACCCCCTGCCAAGCAGGAAACACCATCAGAGCACTCCTGACATATGGTTGTCAAGCCTCTGCTTAAAGACCTCCAAAGTAGGAGACTCCACCACACTCCCTGGCAGCAAATTCCACTGTCAAACAGCTCTTACTGTCAGGAAGTTCTTCCTAATGTTTAGGTGGAATCTTCTTTCTTGTAGTTTGGATCCATTGCTCCGTGTCCGCTTCTCTGGAGCAGCAGAAAACAACCTTTCTCCCTCCTCTATGTGACATCCTTTTATATATTTGAACATTGCTATCATATCACCCCTTAACCTCCTCTTCTCCAGGCTAAACATGCCCAGCTCCCTTAACCGTTCCTCATAAGGCATCGTTTCCAGGCCTTTGACCATTTTGGTTGCCCTCCTCTGGACACGTTCCAGTTTGTCAGTGTCCTTCTTGAACTGACATGTGCTGCCTATGCACTGGTGGAGGAAGAGGGGACGGGCGGAGCGCACCACCCCCGGCAGAGCAATCCCAGTGGGGTTCCATCGTGGTTGCCCCCCCCCCCGCCCACACTGGGCGTCCCACCCCCACAGGCGGCATACCGCGCCCCCAGGACGCGTGCCAGCCCTGCCCCCGCCTGCTCTCTGCCCTCAGTGCCGGAGCATGAAGCTCTGCCACTGTGCCTATGCACTTGTTTATCCATCTGGCTCCATTTTGAATTTGCACCCTCAGCCTTCATTACCATTTTATTATGGTAATGAACAGAGTTGAGTCTGATACTGCTGGCTCCTCTATCAGCTCCTACCCATCAGTCTCCCAGGTGCCATCAACACTGCCTGGCTTTGCAACTGTATTTTATTTTCTTCTGATTATGATTTGGTGTTGCTGTGTCTGAATTATAGCAAGAAGAATCTTCATCTCTGTAGCATGTCACAGCACCATTAATCAACTATAATTATTTTAAAATTTGGAAAGTTCACTGCTTAGGATGATGTCCTTCACCTGCCAAATGCTTAATACCAGAGTTTCCTGTAGATAGTATGAAATATCCAGGAATTTTAGTGAGGCTCTGGGTTCAGTTCTGGAATCAAGCCTTTGATACCCTGTCTAAGGCAACATCCCTCCCTTTTGACAGCAGTGGCTTGTTGATTTCTAAACAGAGGATCACTTCATTGCCCTGTAATGCTTCATTCCAGATTTTTGAAGATTACTTGGGAATTGCAAAGAGTGTGATTGCATCCCCATGTTCCTGCTTTTTTATTGCTGCAATTGTCACATGATAGTTTGGTGATTATGGGTGACACACTGCATGGAGATTTCCCTTGCATTTTGAATAGTTGGAGCTTGGTTTCCAATAGTAAAATTACCACTAAAGTTCATGGGTTATTACTAAGGTGGTGGTTGCTACTGCGGCTTCTGCTTCTTCTCCAGCTCATTGCACACAGCTCTTTACAACAAAAGTCTTATCAGTGGCAACCTGCCCATTCTGTCCAT
This sequence comes from Podarcis bocagei, assembly GCF_964188305.1. Lineage (NCBI taxonomy): Eukaryota > Metazoa > Chordata > Lepidosauria > Squamata > Lacertidae > Podarcis > Podarcis bocagei. The sequence continues at coordinate 91,621,975 of NC_138131.1, read as the reverse complement.
GGCCAATGCTTAGGCCACATTCAAGTCATACCTTTAAAGCACTATGATACCTCTTTAAACAGTCATGTTTTCCCCAAAGGATTATGGGAGCTGTAGTCTGTTAAGGGTGCTGAGCATTGTTAGGAGCCCCCTATACCCCTCCCAGAACTACAGTTCTCAGAGTTTCCTGGGAAGAGGGATTGATTGTATAGCTACTCTGGGAACTGTAGCTCTGGGAGGGTAGGGGAGGAAGTTTCAGACATACGTAGGTGAGTTCATCTCTGTTATAATCTTTTCCAGCAAGGTCACATCAGGAAAAGTTTGGTTCTCACGAAAGTAGCTTGACTAGGCCAGATACTTCCTAGTTTATATCTTCACCATATTGCGGGCAACGGAAGGGTGTTGTCTCTGCAAACTAATGAAGTTCTGTGAGGGGGCTACGAATCTCCTGACAGCTCTCAGCATCCTCAACAAACTACAGCTCCCAGGAAGCCATGACTGTCTGGAGTGGTGTCATAGTGCTTTATAAGTGTATGCCGTGGGCACAGGAGCTGAGTAGACCTTTGCTCCCCAAAAGATTCCTTGTGATTGTGCCTTCTGGCAGCCAAGCAAGTACCTGTGTTGCAGCTCTGAGCTTCCCATCAGGGTCCACTGCCATCTCCTGAGGTCCGGAGAGGGAGCATCAGGGATCAAAAGAGGGCTCAGAATGTGGTCAGGGTGGTTTTCGGTGGTGGTAAGAACAGCCAAGGCGGTTCAGGTTGCCTTGTGGGGCTTCTGAAGGTTCTTCCAGGTCCTCATTTGTTCTCTGTGGGGTTTCTTGCCTCTTTCATATAGGAGGTCTCCATGAGATCTGGGCTAGGCAGAATCTTGGCCTGTTTGGAAGAACTGAATACCAGGCTGCTTCAAGACCAGCTATTTAGTGAGGCACATCCTGCTTCATTCAATCACTTTACAGGGCATCCACATGTCTGCACAAAATCTGACATTTTTCAGGGGTTTGGGAGTGGAAAAATAAATAGCTCTCCTTTCAGCAGCTCACCCTTTGCTCCAAAAATCGATTCTGTTGCCAAAGGGAATCAAAGGACTCACAGATTTAAAAATGGATCAAAGTAAAATAGAAGTGGACTAAGAAAGAAAAAGATGAATTAGTTCCTATAACTCCAGTCCTCTGCTCTTCCTGCATTCAGTGGTAGGGGGAGGAATCCGAAGGTAAAATGAGCGATGACAGCGGCCCGAGATCTCCGAGTCTTTCCAGTGAGTCGGAAGATTCACAGAAAGGGGCGCCAGTGGTCAGAGCAAGGGGGGCGCCTAGGGGGACACCCCAGGTAGAAGGGACCAGAGGGGACTCAGAGAGCAGCAGTTGGAAATCGGGACCAGCTTCCCCACCAGAGCGCAGTAGGGGGGAGGGGTCCCAGGTATCGGGATCTGGCGGCTCACCGCAAGCGGGAGGGCAGGAGTCAGGATTGGCCACACCTCCATCGGGGAGCGAGGAAACGGTCAAGAGGAAGGTTGAAGGCTGCGCGCGCGCGCCAAGTTCAAATTCACAGGAAAGCGGCACAGTAAGCAGCCCGGATAGGGAGCCAGGTCCTAAAGCCCGCCGCAAGGAGGGAGAAGAGTCGGGGGGGTCAGCGTCAGAAGAGTCCAGGAAGGAAGAGACCACGGGGGGTAGAGGGACCCAGAGGAGAAAGGAAAGACGGAAGAGGTGGAGTAAGGCTAGAGTATTAAGTTGGTGTACAGGAGGCGGAGACTCAGACGGAGCTTCGCCGGTCTAGCTTCTAAGACGTAGAGCTGCGCGCTGCGGCTTGAAAATGGAAACTGTAACTCAATAAAGAAGTTTGTACAATACTGCCGGCTAGCGTGGTCCTCTGTGAGCTGGGACCTGGAAGCGGCTCTGACAGTAAGCTCCGTCCCAAGATTTTGCACCAAAAGCCTCGCAGCGTGAGTGGGCGCAGCGAGGGGTGGAGATTGGTGCTTCGCAAGCTCACGAAAGTCGGAAGAGATGAATACTGAACAGCAGATAGCAGCCCTGCAAAATGCAGTGTCACATCTAAACACCGAGATACTAGCCTCCAGGAAGAGGGAGGAGGAAGCGGCTGCCGCCTACAAGGATCTCCAAGTCAGGTTGGAAGTGCTTACTAAGCAGGGGCAACCGGGACCCAAATCAGAGGGAATTGGGCTGGGGAGAAGAGGAGGCAGCCTTGTATCTCATTTCGATGGGAATTTACAGCAGTACCCCAACTTCCGAGCAGATGTGCAGTTTGCGCTGCAACTGCTGGATAAAGACTTTAGAGATGAGCAAGAGAAGGTGGGGTTTATTTTATCCCATCTGCATGGAGACGCTAAAGCGTGGCTGCGCAATCTATGGAGAGATAAGGATCCGGCGCTCCGAAGTGCGGATGCCTTCATTAAAGCGATGGATTCGTGTTTTCTATCAAATATAGACGTTGATATCGCCAGAAAAGAGATACATGGGCTGAAACAAGGGAGGGCCAGTGTGAGGCAGTATCATTCCCGCTTTTTTGCACTGGTCAGTGCCCTGGAATGGGACAAGGATTCAGCTCCAGTCAGAGACCTGTTCTGGGAAGGGTTGAACAGTGCGGTAAAAGACGAAATTGCGAGGGGGGAGAGGCCCCGGAGCACTCAGGAGATCGTTCAGAGGGCGCTGACGATTGGAGTGCGTCTAGAAGAACGTCCATGGAGCAGAGATGAAGGGCGTGGAGGACGCGAGTCGGCGAGAGCGCCTTCCTTCTTTCCCAGGGATGCAGCGCGTGCGCTCTCCACGCCTCCGCCAGGAGGAGGAGGGGAACCTATGGAGGTTGGAGGTGCCAGGGCTCAGTCAGCAACCAGAGCCCTAGCACCGGGAGCAGTCAAGGCGAAGCCTCCTAGAGGGAACAGGAAGTGCTACCTCTGTGACAGTCCTCAGCACATGGCGAAAGAGTGTCCCCAGAGGCTCCACAAGCACACTGCAGCCTCCGCGACGGTAACAGAAGCAACTCAGCAGAGAGAACCACAGCAGGGAAACGACGGAGTCTGGCTGGAAACAGAGGCACTGGGGCCCAGCCAGACGAGTCAGTGAAGCAGTCCCCAGGGATGTTGCAGCCCACAGACCCCCTCCCGCCCAAACCAGTAGTGCAGCTCACCGCATCGCTTCAGCTACCCAACGGACTTACAATGGAAGTGCCAATTACCATTGACTCTGGTAGCAACGCGGATTTTATAGGGCAGGATTTCATCGAGCAGCACAAGATAACGCTACTGCCAGCCACGCTGCCCCTGAAGGTTGTCACGGTGGATGGCAGAGAATTGCTAGGGGGGCAAGTGGTGAAGCAAACGCCACCGATGGTGATGCAAATTGGAAATCACAGGGAAGTCATCAGCTTTAATGTCACCCAACTGTCGGACACGCCTGTAGTATTGGGCATGAGTTGGCTGGACAGGCACAGTCCGACGTTGGCTTGGTACCAGCGGCAACTAACTTTCGGCTCCTCTTACTGTGCAGAACACTGCATCCTACCCAGACTGGAGGGGGAAGAAGAGGACGCACAGCTGCAATTGGGCACGCTGCAAGCAGTGCCCCACAAGTACGCAGAATTTTTGGAGGTTTTCTGCGAGAAGGAAGCGGACAAGCTACCTCCACACAGGCCCTATGACTGCAAGATTGACCTTCTGCCAGGGGCGACGCTGCCGACAGGGAACCTATATTCCATGTCTGAAGATGAACTACAGGAACTCAGGGAGTTCATAGATCATAATTTGAAGCGCGGGTTCATCCGGGAGTCCCAGGCAGTGGGGGGCAGTCCCGTATTCTTTGTGAAGAAGAAGGACACGCCCCAAAAAAGGCTGGTGGTGGACTATCGCATTTTGAACTCGAAAACCAAGCCCACGGCTTTCCCCATGCCCAAGATCGACGACCTCCTCACGACGATGCGCAAAGGACGCGTGTTCACCAAGTTGGATCTGCAAGGGGCGTACAATCTTATTCGCATACGGGAGGGCGACGAGTGGAAGACAGCCATGTTCACGCCCCTGGGCACCTACGAATACAGAGTTATGCCCTTTGGATTACAAAATGGCTCCCACTGTTTTCAAGCTTTCATGCATCACGTGTTAGCGGGGCTCCTCTATAAGAAGTGTGTCTGCTTCCTGGACGACATCCTGATATTTTCAGAATCGCAGGAGGTTAACGACAGAGACGTCAAGGAAGTTCTGCAAAGGCTACAGGAGCATAGACTGTACGCCAAGCTGGAGAAGTGTCAGTTCGACATGACGGAGGTGGATTTCCTGGGCTACAAATTGTCGGACAAGGGGCTCGCCATGGACAGCGCCAAGGTTCGCGCAGTGTTGGACTGGAAGAGCCCGCGCAACCGGAAGGAGGTCCAGCGGTTTGTCGGCTTTGCTAACTTCTATCGAAAGTTCATCAAGGGGTTCGCGATGCAGACGGCGGCCATTACCGACACGCTCAGCTCCAAGAAGAAGAAGTTCATCTGGACGGAGCAGGCGGAGCAGTCCTTTCAGAAACTCAAGCGTCTCTTCTCGTCCGAAGAGCAGCTGCTGCATGTAAATCCTAGCAAACCGATGAGGGTTGAGACAGACGCCTCAGACAGGGCCGTGGGAGCAGTCCCGTTGCAGCAAGATCCGCATGGGGATTGGAGGCCGTGCGCCTTCTACTCCAGGAAGCTCAGCAAGTCGGAGCAGAACTACACCATCTGGGACAGGGAGTTGCTTGCCATTCACGCAGCATTCAAGGCGTGGAGGCACTTCCTGATCGGAGCCAAACAGACAGTGCAGGTCCGCACGGACCATAAGAATCTGGAGTACTGGTGCACGGCGAGGTTCCTGAACCAGAGGCACTTACGTTGGGCGGAGTTCTTTGCGGACTTCAACTTCAGGATAGAGTACGTCCCAGGTGACACCAACATCATGGCGGATGCACTGTCCAGGAAGCCGCAATACCTCGAGGAGGCAACGCCAGCGGCGGTCAAGCACATTTTCGCACCAGAAGCGTGGGCGTGCGCTTCGGCAACCGTCGACCTGGATGCGGTACGTCGCGCGCTGCAGGACGACTCTTTCGCACGAGCGAAGATGGAGGAGGTGCACAGGGGCACGGCGAAGGGCGGCGAGTTCCAGATACGCAAAGGGTTGCTCATGCGCAAAGGGGCCCTCTACGTGCCGGGAGACGAACTCCGCGCTAAGGTACTGCAGCAGTTGCACGACGCACCCACCGCCGGGCACTTTGGCACAGAGAAGACGATAGAATTAGTCGCCAGAGACTTCTGGTGGCCCAAGATGCGGGGGGAAGTCGCGGATTACGTCGCGAGGTGCGACACCTGCCAGAGGGCTAAGCCAGTGCACAAACCGCCGGCGGGACTGCTGGAACCGCTGCAAACTCCGCTCGAACCGTGGGAGAGAGTGGCCCTGGACTTTGTCACGGATCTGCCCAGCTCGAGGGGCAAGACAGCAGTGCTAGTGGTGGTGGACTTGTTAACCAAAATGGCACATTTCATTCCGTGTGCGAAGGTGGCCACGGCGGAACAGACAGCCAAACTGTTCATAGATCACGTGTTCAAGGTTCACGGTCTGCCACGGTCTATACTGTCCGACCGGGGGCGGCAGTTCATCTCGAACTTCTGGCAGAAGCTGATGGGCATCCTGAACGTCAAGATCAACCTAGCGTCGGCGAGACACCCGCAGACCAACGGGCAAGCGGAGCAGGTCAATGCCATCATGCAGCAGTACCTGAGATGTTACGCAAATCAGCAGCCTGCAACGTGGGTGGACTACCTGCCACTCGCCGAGTTCGTCTACAACAACACGAAGCACGTGTCCACGGGGGTGACGCCGTTCTTCGCCAACAATGGGAGGCATCCCAGAACCTTCCCGGGATTAGAGAGAGTGGGGGAGGGGGAGCCACAGACAGCGGACGCCTTCGCGTCAGAGTTGCAGGAGGTCCACGAACAGCTTCGAAGGCAGTTAGAGCTAGCTAAGCACGCATACAAACTGCAGGCTGACAGACACAGGAGGGTTGGGGAAGAAATACAGGTGGGAGACTGGGTTTGGTTGGCAGCCCAGGCAGTGCCGGCCAGATCGTTAGCGCAAAAGAAGCTCGGCCATAAGCAGCTAGGGCCCTACCAAGTCGAGGCACAGGTCAACCCGGTGGCTTTCCGGCTGACACTTCCGGAGGGATCCAGGATGCATCCGGTTTTCCATAGATCAGTGCTCACTCCCTACAAGGCACCGCACAGATTTCAGGAGCCAGGGACGGCACCAAGCCCGCTCAGGGAAAGGACCACGCAGGGGGGGTCACCAGAGGGGGAGCCCATCAACGAGGTCACAGAGATTTTAGACTCAAGATGGGGGGAAGACGGAGTGGAATACCTTCTCGCCAGAGAAGGCACCCCAGTCAGTGCCAACAGCTGGGTGCCGGGCTACGCTTTGGAAGAACGTCTGCTAAAAGACGAGTTTCATGCCCTCTTCCCACACAGGCCCATGCCAGCCGAGTTTTTCGACGACTGGCTTTTCACACCCACGCTTTCAGCCAGCACGTTCCAGGGGTTCGACTCGGATGAGGAACCGACACTGAACACACGTTCCCCAGAGGGGTCACCCTCGGGATCTGCCTCAGAACCCTCGTATTGGTGGGATGACCGACCAGAGGAGCAGTGGCGCAGGAAGTGGCTGGAGGGTCCCGGGCGAGCAACGTCCCCAGAAGGGACCGAGGGAGAGATGGACATGGACGTGTTCGGGGAGGACCTTGGGTTCGAGCACGGCGGCACAGAGATGGAAGCAGAGGAGATCGATGTCGGCGAGTGCAAGGAGGAAGAGCCAGACTTATCCAGTTGGATGTACGCCACGGGGAATGAACTGTATCCGGCACTCACCCCCATATCAACGGAGCACCCAGCACCCACGCCTGAAGGAGGGGAGGGGGAAGGGGGGGCTTCGAGGGGGGGATGGATGTCAGGGGTTCAGGAGCAGAGGCACAGGAAAGGGAGGAAACAGAGAGCGAGGGGGGGGGGAATCCGAAGGTAAAATGAGCGATGACAGCGGCCCGAGATCTCCGAGTCTTTCCAGTGAGTCGGAAGATTCACAGAAAGGGGCGCCAGTGGTCAGAGCAAGGGGGGCGCCTAGGGGGACACCCCAGGTAGAAGGGACCAGAGGGGACTCAGAGAGCAGCAGTTGGAAATCGGGACCAGCTTCCCCACCAGAGCGCAGTAGGGGGGAGGGGTCCCAGGTATCGGGATCTGGCGGCTCGCCGCAAGCGGGAGGGCAGGAGTTAGGATTGGCCACACCTCCATCGGGGAGCGAGGAAACGGTCAAGAGGAAGGTTGAAGGCTGCGCGCGCGCGCCAAGTTCAAATGCACAGGAAGGCGGCACAGTAAGCAGCCCGGATAGGGAGCCAGGTCCTAAAGCCCGCCGCAAGGAGGGAGAAGAGTCGGGGGGGTCAGCGTCAGAAGAGTCCAGGAAGGAAGAGACCACGGGGGGTAGAGGGACCCAGAGGAGAAAGGAAAGACGGAAGAGGTGGAGTAAGGCTAGAGTATTAAGTTGGTGTACAGGAGGCGGAGACTCAGACGGAGCTTCGCCGGTCTAGCTTCTAAGACGTAGAGCTGCGCGCTGCGGCTTGAAAATGGAAACTGTAACTCAATAAAGAAGTTTGTACAATACTGCCGGCTAGCGTGGTCCTCTGTGAGCTGGGACCTGGAAGCGGCTCTGACACTTGGGTATTTGGATCACCCCCAAGAACATAAACTTATTTCAGGATAATTACGCCAAAACTTGGTTAGAGATTAGAAAAAACTTTGTAACCTGGAGTAAACTAAAATTAACATTTCTGGGTAGGATTTCCATTATAAAGATGAATGTGCTTCCAAAATTCATCTTTTTATTTCAAATGATTCCAATACTGGGCGAAGCAGGTTGTCTCAAGATATGGCAAAGAGAAATTTCCAAATTCCTGTGGGAAGGGAAGAAACCTAGGATTAAACACCTGATCTTAATAGACATAAAAGAGAGAGGAGGCTTTTCTCTACCCGACCTAAAACTTTACTACGAGGCAGCCTGTTTCACCTGGCTAAAAGATTGGTGCACGTTGCAGGATTCGGACCTCCTGGAAGGTTTTGACAACTGTTGGGGATGGCACGCCTACCTGATATATGGAAAAGCGAAAATTCATTAAAAAATTACCAACCATATAATAAGAAAGTCACTCTTTGCTGTATGGGAAAAATATAAAGACCTGATGGAGCCTAAAGTCCCGTGGTGGACTTCTCCAATAGAAGCCATAGCAGTAAAACGGAAAAAAAAACCAGGAAAGCTGGCCAACATATAAAACACTTCTAAAAAATGGAGATTACCAAATAAAATTTAAAAACTTTGAGGAAATAAGAGAACACATCTCAGACTGGTTTCAATACCATCAGTTATTTGAAAAAATTAAATCTGACAAACAAAAGGGGTTCTCAACAGAAATTTCCCGATTCGAATCTGATCTGGTAAATTCTAAAAGAAAAACTCTTTCCAAAACTTATCGACTCCTCCTTGACTGGACAGTCAAGGAGGAGGAGGTAACAGTGGCAATGGTGAGGTGGTCCCAGAATTTTGGCCATTCAATAACCATGGCACAATGGGAAAATTTATGGAAGATCAATTGGAAATTCACAAATTGTTACACGATTAGAGAGAACTTTCAAAAAATGCAACATCGATGGTATTCTAACACCATGGAAACTTTCAAAAATGTATAAAAATGTGTCAAGTAATTGTTGGCAATGCGGGGACTCAGGAACATTCTACCATATGTGGTGGATATGTAGGAAAATACAGGTATTCTGGGAGAGTATACATGCAGAACTGCAAAAAATGATAAAGATCTCTTTCAATAAAAAAACAGAGGCCTACCTCCTGGGAATAACAGATTTAGATATTCCACAAAAGAGGAAGGGTATCTTTTTATATGTGACAGCAGCAGCAAGAGTTTTGATCGCAGCAAAATGGAAGAGTAATGAAATCCCCTCTATACAAGATTGGATTCAAAAGCTGACAGAATATGCCGAATTAGATGGTTTATCAGAAAAAATAAAGAATAAATCAAAACAGGAATTTGTTTCAAAATGGAAGGTTTTCAAAGAATATCTGAAAAATAAATATAGTAGTTTAAATTCTGTTGCAGCATTCGAGTAATAGTTGCAAGGTAGATATAAGAAATTATATTTACCGTATTTTTCGCCCCATAGGACGCACCGGCCCATAGGACGCATCAAGTTTTTTTTGGGGGGGGAAATAAAGGGGGGGAAAATTATTTCCCCCCCAGGCGCTTGTGGGGCCGGCAGCAGGGAGAAGCGCTCTTCTCCCCGCTGCCCGCCTTCAGATCAGGTCCGGGGACAGCGGGATGACGCGCTGCGCCTCCCCGCTGTCCCCGGAGCTTGCGGGGCTGGCGGCGGGGTCTCCCCGCCGTCAGCCTCCAAACCACTTCGGGAGACAGCAGGATGGCGGCGTTCCGCCTCCCTCTGTCCCCCGACCTTGTGGGGCTGGCGCTGGGGCTCTCCTGAAGTCTGGAGAGCGAGAGGGGTCGGCGCGCACCGACCCCTCTCGCTCTCCAGGCTTCAGCGAAAGCCTGCATTCGCCCCATAGGACGCACACACATTTCCCCTTCATTTTTGGAGGGGAAAAAGTGCATCCTATAGGGCAAAAAATACGGTATTAAGAATAAGTTTAATTATGATAAAAGTGTGTATTGGCAATAAGTAATATGAATTTGAAATATGGAATAGAAGGGAGGTTGGTTCTTTAGTGTTAAGACCAATAGATGTTTTATTATTTGCTAAGAAAATTATGTGTCTATGGTTATTCTTGTGCGTAATTTGGTACTTGTGTTCTTTTTCTTTTTTCTTGTTGTACCAATAAACTTTATTAAAAAAGAAAAGAAAAGAAAAGAAGTAGAAATGTGAGAAGCAGAAGAAATACCACCAGAAACCCCCGACAAGAGGGGAAAAGTAAATTGCGCAGAAACCCCAAAGCCAGTTAAACCTTAGTTTTGCATGGTGTGGGGGTGATTTCGCTTTTGCGTGGCTATTCCCCCCCCCCCCACAGGTGGAATAAAGACAGACTATGGACACAGCGTTTTAGGTTAATGGGCGAAAATGGCCACAACTTTATTGATTACAGGAAATGAAGGGTATTGGCTTTAGGCATTGGCCCCTAACCGACTATCCGGTCTGACCGGGAAGGGTTAAACACCAACAGGGGGAGCCACCCGAGATGCGTATCCCTAGGCGCTCCCCGAGGGGTTACCGCTCGGGGGCGCGCTTTAGGCCCTAGCCTCCATAGGTTTCGGACGAGGCGTCGCCCCTCGGAGTCCTTTAACGAACTACCCTTCAAGCATTGGGGGAGGTGATGGCGTTCCTCCCCCCCAACCTCATCTGCATGACAATACCCCGCGCAATGCCTACCGCCAAAACCGAGGGAGTTGTGACGATTTGCTACGAGGTAGGCGAAAAAACCAAGTGGCTCACAAAACCAGCCAATTAGCCAAATGGAAAAACTCCTACCAGGCCCCTTGCGGCGACCAGCCAAAGCCCATAGCAAGGTCAGTGGCAAAACCTAGAGGGCGGGTGGGTGGGAAACCGCGTCGTCTCCAGGGTGAAAAGGGGCAAGCCGAGGGCTGCCCCGACCTTAAGTGGCCTTTCTAAGGCCCGCCCCTGCCACCAGCCGATTGGCTGGCGCCACAGGGGATGCTAATTGGGGGAATCCCTGTCTCCCGCGAGGCTGGCGCCAGCCTCGCGAGAGCGAGTGTGGGCGGGGTCGTGATCCCGCAACCCCGCCTCCTCCTGACGATCGGAAGGGGCATTGTGTGGCTATTCCCTCCCCCCCCACAGGTGGAATAAATAAAGACAACGGACACAGCGTTTTAGGTTAATGGGCGAAAATGGCCACAACTTTATTGATTACAGGAAATGAAGGGTATTGGCTTTAGGCATTGGCCCCTAACCGACTATCCGGTCTGACCGGGAAGGGTTAAACACCAACAGGGGGAGCCACCTGAGATGCGTATCCCTAGGCGCTCCCCGAGGGGTTACCGCTCGGGGGCGCGCTTTAGGCCCTAGCCTCCGTAGGTTTCGGACGAGGCGTCGCCCCTCGGAGTCCTTTAACGAACTACCCTTCAAGCATTGGGGGAGGTGATGGCGTTCCTCCCCCCCCAACCTCATCTGCATGACAATACCCCGGCCAATGCCTACCGCCACCGAGCCTCAAGCCGGCTCGCCGCCAATACCCTCAGACCTGTAACCAATCCCTAACACCTTGAAAAATATCAGCCAACCAAATATCATTTCCCGCATCAGATAGATGCACGCCATCCCAGCGATAAAGCATTTCCTTGTCAAACCGTATGCATGGGTGCTGAATGACCCGACCGCCCCATGCGGCCACTCTACGTGCCACCGTGCGCTCCACAATCCTCCTAGCTTTATTCACAGCAATGGGTTTCTCTGCATCCCGCCAACATCGCCTTTCCAGCAAAGATGACCAAATTATTGTAATGTTTTCATGGGATGCCCTCAACAATTCCAAGTCATTGATAATGTTCCACATCAAGTTCACCCCTTTCCTATACGCCAAGTCGTTCTCGCCCAGCTGGACGACCAAGGCACTGGGTGGGCCCTCGGCAGCGATTTTTTTGGATACAACTGGGAAAAACTCTTCCCAACGCATACCCCTCCTAGTGATCCATGATAGTTTGACCCAGCTGGGTAGCCGTAGCTCTTTAACCCAGCCCCTTTGTTCGGCGCGCCGCTTTGCCCAATATACGATGCTGTGGCCGAGGATCCACAGTCGAACCACACCAGTACCTGAAAAGAGAGAATCGGAGAACCGGATCAGGAGGAGTGCCCAGGGGGAAAGCTGAGGGGAATTTAGAAGGTCTACCGTATATAACCCTGGAATGCGTTGGATTTCCAGCGCCCCATGTCCATAATTCTTTCAGCCGGTAAGCCCATATGGGCGGCGGTGGTCGCCGCCCCAATGGGAAAGGAGTGCACGGCATACTCCTCTTGGGGAAGCCCGATGGCGGCAATTGCTTTGCGCATGACCCTCGTGAACTGCTGCTTTGAGAGGGAGGAACCGTCGGAATGCAAGAAAAAGGGGCCACTAGATTCTGGTCTTACACACAGGTATTTTCTAGCATCCTTTACAGGGCAAGGGCCCGCCTTTTGAGTCGCCTGGAGGCGAACCAAGGCTCCCTTGCCAAGCTGATCAGTCTTCGAACTACGGATTCTTAACATTACATGCGCACTGCCCACAGTTACGTCCTCAAGTAGTAGCCCCCTGGACGCTGCGCGGTCCTCACAAACCACTTCGCCTATGCGTAGGGCGCCAAAAAATGCGAAAGAAAACGCTGCTGAAAATAATCTGGCTTCATATCTTGACCAACACAGGGCCCTCAGCTTCCTACGGATTTGGGTGAGTATATCTAAAGTTATTGGCCTTCTCCTGTCCCGGCCGTGAGGCCTGGACCTGTGCCAGCCCTCAAGCATCTTACACACAACGAAATGCGAACAGGGATCCACAGAAAATAAAGTTTTAGAAAAGAAGGATATAGCTGCTGAATGAATATTGAGGGTTTTGGGGGCCCGGCCAAGATCTCTAAGGTAGACCGGGCCCTCGGTCTTCTCGCTTGCCAGAGGGACACCCAGTTCCCTAGCTAAGGACTCGAAGGCCAGGAGGAGGGACCTGCACTCCCCAGCGTCACTTGCCACCAAAATAAAATCATCGAGATAATGACCCACCCCCAGAGAGCCAGTTCTAAACTTTAGGGCCCATTCCAAGAATGTGCTGAAGGTCTCGAACGCAGCACAGGCAACAGAACAACCCATGGGCATAGCTTTGTCAATGAAGTAAGCTCCCTGGAATTTGAAACCCAACCAGTGGTAGTCTTCCGGATGAACCGGGAGTAGGCGAAATGCTGACTCGATGTCGCATTTTGCCAAAAAGGCGCCCCTGCCGAAGCTCCGCACCAACCGCACAGCTTGATCGAAAGACGAATACTTCACCGTGCACATCTCTTGGGGAATGGCGTCATTAACCGAGGATCCTTTGGGATAGGACAGGTTGTGTATCATTCTAAATTCACCGGGGGCCTTCTTTGGGACAATACCAAGGGGGGAGATATGAAGCCCTTCGATAGGCGGAGTTGCGAATGGACCGGCCACCCTGCCGGCTGTAATCTCCTTCTGTATCTTTTTAAACGCGATGTCGGGCCTTTCTAATACTGATTTCTGGTTAGGGGGGCAACTGGAATTGGGTGTGAAGGCAACCGGAATTCTAAAACCTTCAGAAAACCCTTCATCCAGTAGGTGGGCTGCACGTCTATTTGGATAGAACTTTAACAATGCTCTCAAGGGCTCCAATTTTATCGGAGAGCACGCAAGGCCTAGGGAGATGTTAGTAACGAGCCCCAGTTGGCCCTTGGGAGGGGGCTGCAGGTCCGGCGGGGCCACCCCTGTTTCCCCGGGAGAGGTGACCCCTGCCTCCCCGAAAGGGCTGCTGCCTCCCTTTGAAGCAGTTGACTGCTGGGTGGCTGCCTAGGCACCTATCGCATTCGTGCAAGTACTTTCAAGTAACGCGCTGACAGGTACCCTTGTTGAAGTCCCAGCACTGCCTACGGCGTTGGGTCTCCACCTTGCCAGATTTTGGCTGTTGAGCGGCTTTCTTCTCAATATTGGGCCCCACATGTTCAAACCAGCAATTGTTGTCCTTTTGGTCCCAGCGCGTTGAAGACAGCAGCGAGGCATTCCTCCGAAAGTCTTCATCATACGCCAAAGCAGCTTCATCTCCTGCCATCTCCCGTGCCCTCCTGACGTGTGCCAGGTAGGACACGAGGTGCGCGCCCCTCTTGGGATAGCAACTTGACACCACAGCCATAAACACTTGATAGCCATTAAGCCAATTCTCGAACGTTCGCTCTACCCGGGGTACCCTGTACCTCCTTTTCCCATAGTACTTAATTTTTTCCCCTTTTCCCTTGACCTGAGCTGGGGGCAGCAAGGAAAACATATCTACATAATTGCCATTCAATATCTTATTCCTCTTCCTCTTAGAGAGGTGGTTCCCCAGAATAAAGTCAGTGGCAGCGTTGGTTGAGACTTTAACGTCTGGAACCAGAGCCCCATCCTTCCAATCAAGCGTGCCGTTAAATGTCTTCCTGTGTGAGTTTGCCCTCCGCTCATGCACCCACTGGGGTGCTCCAGTGTCCTCCCCCTCCCCCAATATGCCTCCATTGGGGCGTCACTATCCCCATCTGATGAAGAGGTACCTGTTTCCTCCTCGGAGTCCGAAGTGTCCCTCTTCTTGCTTTTCTTCGACCGGTGTTTCTTCTTCGCCTTCCGCTTTCCGCCCCGTGGAGCATCGTCATGGGGGGCCGGGTCGCTGGCAGCGGCCACCTGCTGAGGGGGCAGCTCCTCCTCAGAAGATGACTCCTCCGATGTGCTTGGTTGCCTAGGGTTATCCTGGAAAACACTGGGAACATCAATCACCTCCTGGCGCGGGGCTGATGTAGAGGCCACCGCCGGCCTGGCCTTTTGTCCGCTCGCCCTAGGTTTTTTAGCTGGTGCCTTGCCTTTCAGTGGACCTGACTTAGATTTTTGAGTTCTAGCAGCTTGTAGGCGCGTCCGTGGCCTGCTGGGGGCCTGCTCAACCACGTTAGCTGCACTAGTGGAGGGACCATCCTGACCCTGCTGACTGGGGGGGGGTGTCTGGTATGCAATCTTGTGACACCTCGACAATGTTCGGAGAGGGAGTGATAGGTGCCCTGCACTGCGCGTAGAATGATTGCAGCGCGGAAAAAAGCTGGGCCAAGGCCTGAGGGTTACAAGGGCCTGTTGGCATTAGGGCGTTGCCACGCTGAGATTGTTGGGGGTTGCTGCTGCCCTCCATGACCAAGCTGAAAGCAGTGCCTCGGGGGGGTGGGCGCAAGTCAAGTCAAGTTAGTAAGCAAATCGAGTGTCTATTTTATTTATTTATTGTTTACCTATTTGTTTATTTATATGTTTGCTTGTTTTTTAATTTAATTTTATTTATTTTATTATTATTATTTATTTATTTATTTATTTATTATTTATTTATTTATACTTGTTTTTCTATTTATTTATTTATTTATGTATATATATATGTGATTACTTATTTATAATTATTTATGTAACTGGGGCTATATCACTATCAGTCTAACCTGCTAAATGAATTTCCAGGCAGAGGCGGCCTGGATAAGCAACGAAACACAGCAGGAATTGCGGTCAATGGGGTCAGGTAGCCCTTGTCAACCAAGCAAGATATTCTGTATTAATATATTAGCAACCAGTACAATTGACAACCACTTTGGGAATAGCCTTATAAACCACCAAATGTCCTTTTAAATACAACGCGTAAGGCTATCAAATACAAAATCAGCTCAAATTAATTTAGCGCCAACCACCAAATAATTATAAATAATTGTAAATGCTGGGAAAGCGGCCGGAAAAACCGGCTAGGTTATAGCCTATACAACCTCAAATATAATTCAGTACCAGCTAAATCACTATGACTGCGAATGCTTTCCTCAAACCAGGCTAGGTAGCAGATCTAGTTTAAAAAGGCCGCCCCCAGGCCACGTGGGCGGAGGCAAATTAAATTAAATTAAAGAGGGACTTCTCAGCCAGGTAAGAAGGGAAGCACTAAGCCTCTATGCACTCCCAACTAGAGATGCCTCTACTAAAATGGCCGCTTCTAAAGCCACGTGGTTCAATCAAAATGGCGACCGTTGGCTAGGCAACCAGGACGCTGCAATCTGCAACAGTCGCTGCAAAAGCCCCCCGCGTACCCGCAAAAGGACTCTCCGGCCCTGAGGCTTCGTGGCCGCTACCCCTCACCACGCTCCCCAATAGCCTCCCATTCCCCCTTGTAACCTTCAGTGAGCGCTGCAGCTGCTCACTATGGCGATCCGTCCAGGGAGGGTCAAACAAAGCGGCGCGGCACCAGCGATGTGCCAATGGCTCGTGGGTAAGATGCGGACAGTGGCGCTTCGGCGGCGTGGCTCGTAAGCCTTGAGCGCGGTGGCTGCTCGCACCCGAGAGACCAGCACGGAGGTAGATTCAAGCAGGGGCGCGTCGCTCCGATCCGCTGCCGGAGGATCAGCTGATGGGCGGCCGCTTGCTGGCAGGCTGCTGAGAGGCTGAAGGCGCTCCCTTTCGCTGCCGCAGCTCAGCTGATGAGCGGCCGCTTGTTGGCGAGCTGCTGATCGGCTGCCGGCACGACGATCCCGGGCGCAGCTGACGAGCGGTAGCTGGCGATCCGAAGCTCAGCTGATGAGCGGGCGCTTGCTTGCGAGCTGCTGGGATGCTGCCGGCACGGCGATCTAGTGCACAGCTGAAGAGCGGTAGATCCGATCAGCTGATGAGCGCTGCCAGCGCGGCGATCCGAGCGCTGAAATCCGAACCACGAGGAGCGGCAAGTCTGGAAGACGACGAACCTCACGGCGACCCAGC
This sequence comes from Podarcis bocagei, assembly GCF_964188305.1. NCBI lineage: Eukaryota > Metazoa > Chordata > Lepidosauria > Squamata > Lacertidae > Podarcis > Podarcis bocagei. The sequence continues at coordinate 91,605,488 of NC_138131.1, read as the reverse complement.
AAACCGCGTCGTCTCCAGGGTGAAAAGGGGCAAGCCGAGGGCTGCCCCGACCTTAAGTGGCCTTTCTAAGGCCCGCCCCTGCCGCCAGCCGATTGGCTGGCGCCACAGGGGATGCTAATTGGGGGAATCCCTGCCTCCCGCGAGGCTGGCGCCAGCCTCGCGAGAGCGAGTGTGGGCGGGGTCGTGATCCCGCAACCCCCCCTTCTCCTGACGATCGGAAGGGGCATTCCCTGAGATGTTTACTGTGTGGGTTTCTTGTGGTTCTATTCCATTGGTTTTCTCATCTTTGGTGGATGTGGTTTGTTTCTGTTGTTTCTGGTTCGTTTTTGGGCTTATGTTGAATTTGTTTCTTTTAGGGCGGTTTTCGTTTCATGGGTTCTTTTATATAAATTACGATTGTGAGATATACTTGGGGTCCTGTATGTATTTCATGCTCTTTATTGCCCCCCCCCAACAACCTCAGGCTTTTATATACATTATTTACACAATGAGTCCCGTCTGACTGGCTAATTCTGGTTTTTTTAAAAAAAATATATTTTTTATTGGTTTTACAAATTTTTTTATAGACAATACAAACAAATAAAGAAACAAACAAACATGTATAATTTCATATCCTTTTTTTCATAAACCTCACTTCTCTGACTCCCCCAAACCTCCCCTTTCTACATCCCAATTTCCAAAATTATTTCAGCAAATCCTAAACTTAGTTTTATCAAATTTGTCCCTTATTTATTCTTTTCTTTTACTTAATCTTATGTCGCTGTAATCTCATTTTCTTTCTAAAAACCTCAACATTTTAGCATTCATCAATTTTGTAATATTTCTTGAGATAAATTTTAAATTTCTTCCAATCTTCATCCGCCGTCTCTTTCCCCTGATCACGGATTCTGCCGGTCATTTCAGCCAATGTCATATAGTCTATCACCTTCATCTGCCATTCTTCCAGGGTGGGTAGATCTTGAGTCTTCCAATGCTTTGCAATGAGTATTCTTGCTGCTGTAGTAGCATACATAAAAAAGTTCTGTCTTTCTTTGACACCAATTGGCCGACAATGCCCAAGAGAAAGGCCTCTGGTTTCTTAGGGAAAGCTGACTGGCTAATTCTGCTTCCCTCCTGGCGCCTGAATGGCCGGGAGGAAAAGACCAATCAGTTGTTGCATTCTAGGATCCTACTTGCCTATTTTTCTAGGATCCAAGGTTAGTACATAACAGATTGCTTCATTTCTAGGTTTTTGGGGGTTTGCACCTTTGAGTATATTAATTTTTATGAGATCTGATAATCCCCCCCCCCCAAGAAAGGAAAACCACCAGAAATGAAGCAAAACCACCAGAAATGTCTAATGACCATTCCAACAATGAAGTCAACCACTAAAAACACAAGAACCTATTGAAAAGAAGCAGAAGAAACATGTAAAAGCAACATCAATGGAAACTGACAAAGAAGCCAACCAACCCCAAGCAAAGCAGATTCACCAGAAACCCCCAAAGCATTCAAAAGTATTACCACCAGAATGCAAAAACAAGAAAACTTCTCAAAGGAAGCAATAAAGCAAAAGTCCAAAAAACAAGCCAAACCAATGGAAAAGAAATGAAGCCAGCCGCAAATGAAGCACATTCACCAGAAACCCAAGACTAAGTGAAAACTACCGTATTTTTGGCCCTATAGGACGCACTTTTTCCCTTTCAAAAATGAAGGGGAAATGCGTGTGCGTCCTCTGGGGCGAATGCAGGCTTTCGCTGAAGCCTGGAGAGCGAGAGGGACGAACTGGCCGCCACAGGAGACAGGAAAGTGTTTTCTCCTCGTGTATCTTGTCGTGCCAGAAATGGGGTGGCCATGTTACACGGAAACCAAATTCCCTGCTGGGTCTGAGCCCACCCAGGGGCAGCAGCCTGTGCAGCACTAAAATCCAGCACCCTCTGCTTTGAGCATGTCCTGCTTTACAACGTCACAGAATGATAGCATGGTAGAGCTGGATGGCACACCCAGGGTCATCTAATAATAATAATAATAATAAATTTTATTTATATCCCGCCCTCCCCAGCCGAAGCCGGGCTCAGGGCGGCTAACAACAATAAAACAGTACAAAAGTACAACATAAACAACATTCTAAAATCATTCATTATAAAAATTAATTAATTCAAGCCACTGGCAACCATTGGGCCAGAGCTCTGCGAAGATTGCCGAGGGAGGGAGTCAGGCTGTGCCCTGGCCAAAGGCCTGGTGGAACAGCTCTGTCTTGCAGGCCCTGCGGAAAGATGTCAAGTCCCGCAAGGCCCTGGTCTCTTGTGACAGAGCGTTCCACCAGATCGGAGCCACAGCCGAAAAAGCCCTGGCTCTAGTTGAGGCCAGCCTAACCTCTCTGAGGCCTGGGACCTTCAAGATGTTTTTATTTGAAGACCGTAGGTTTCTCTGTGGGGCATACCAGGAGAGGCGGTCCCGTAGGTACGAGGGTCCTAGGCCATATAGGGCTTTAAAGGTTAAAACCAGCACCTTAAACCTGATCCTGTACTCCACCGGGAGCCAGTGCAGCTGGTATAGCACCGGGTGAATGTGATCTCGCAGCGAAGACCTCGTAAGGAGTCTCGCTGCAGCATTCTGCACCCGCTGGAGTTTCTGGGTCAGTCTCAAGGGCAGCCCCACGTAGAGCGAGTTACAATAATCCAGTCTGGAGGTGACCGTCGCGTGGATCACAGTGGCTAGGTCAGGGCGAGAGAGGTAAGGAGCCAACTGCTTAGCTTGGCGGAGATGGAAAAATGCCGCCTTTGTTATAGCTGCAATCTGCGCCTCCATAGAGAGGGAGGTGTCGAAGATTACACCCAAACTCTTAACGGACGGTGCTGGCACTAATTGCGCCCCCGCAAGAGATGGGAGTTGCCCCCCCAATCCCATATCGCCCCGTCCCAGCCACAGGACCTCTGTCTTCGAAGGATTTAGCTTCAACCGGCTCCCACGTAACCATCCAGCCACAGCTTCCAAACATCTGGTCAGTGTGTCTGGGGCCGAGTCAGGATGGCCATCCATCAACAGATAGAGTTGGGTGTCATCGGCATACTGATGACAACCCAGCCCAAAACTCCGAACAAGCTGGGCGAGGGGGCGCATAAAGATGTTGAAAAGCATCGGGGAGAGTATCGCACCCTGAGGTACTCCACACACCAAGGAGTGGCGCGGTGGGTGCTGGGAGTCAAGGAACGGCTCCAGATCCCACCAGCCCTTGTCCTTTCCTAGGAGCTGGCCCCACCAGGTGGGCGTGGCGGGGTGGCACCTTGGAACAAGGTCTGCTTGACGACCACACCCTGGGCACACCGGAGGGTGAGTGGTGCCTTGCGGCAGGTTGGACTGGATGACCCCCAGGGTTTCCAATCCAGAAGAAGATCTAACTGGAACACATCTCTTCCCTTCCCCATGGCACTACATGGTTGCCGACACCAGCACTGGCTCTCTGGTGTCAGGTCAAGCAGCGGCACTGCGGATGGGGATATACCCGCTGCTTGGGGGCACCCAATGCATCGGCTTCTGGTACTACCTGAGCTCAGGGTGGGCTGGACGGCCCACAGAGTTCCCTCTTGCCTCCAAGCTAGAGGACCCCAGTGACTTCCACCGCCCCAAGTCCTTCATCCATTCAGCTGAGAGTCCCAAATGCATTGCTGTGCTGGTGGCCCCAATCCGAAAGGAGTTGGCCGCGAATTCAGCTGGGGGTAAACCACAGGCAGCAATCGCCCTTCGCATAGCGCGCATGAACTGATGCCGTGCAAGGTAGGAGCCATCCAAATGTATGAGGAATGGGCCTGAGACGGTTGGTCTCACGTACATGAAATGTCTAGTACTCTTTACTGGGCATGGCCCATTGTGACTAGTTGCTCGGAGCCGAATAAGGGCCCCCTTTCCCTGCTGATCAGTTTTGGAACATCGGACATGCAGGACTAAATTGGATCTGGACAAGGTCAGGTCTCTCAAACTTCCCCAAGCAGCGGAATCTTGTTGGCCCTCACAAACCACTTCGCCAATGCGCAGAGCGCCAAAGGAGGCAATGGTGTAGCCTTATTAGACTTTACTGATTGGTGGGCTCTGCGTTGCTCCTGGACAGGAGGAAGGAAGTCAAATGACACCAAGGTTGGTTCAAAGAAAGAGTTTATTCTGCTCTCCAGATAGCAGAAGGCACTTGTGTGGTGAGTCCACAGCAAGTCCAAAGAAATGAGAAATTTCATGCAGTATATATATCCTCCAGGCACCCTCTCCCTCCTTCCCCAGGAATCCAACCACATCAGCCTATACACGCAGGTTGACATCACATGTGTTCCTGCTCCGGTATTCTTAACCATAAAAGGATATTCGTTCCTGCACTTCTGACCATAAAAGGGTATTCCTGTTCCTACTCTTATCTTGGAGCAAGAGGTCACCAACTCCAAGAACACACTCTGGCACTGTTCCCGGACTAGGTCTATGCGTCAGGACGTAAGATAAGACCTAGACATTGTTGGGATACTGCCAGGGAGAAAAAGGCCATGATGACCCCACGTCGATTCCGGACGATCCATCGATCTCCCGTAGACATGCAGTATCATTCAATTAGTGACACGAGCTCCAGAAATAGCTTGCCACATTCCAGAGCTGGTGCACGCTCTATCAGCAGAATTTGCACAGCGAAAGATGCACGCAGGAGAGCATTATTTACAACTTTATTCAGTGTTGGTCAGAACAAAGAAAACATGACTGCCTGTGTTGATGTCTCGGGCACATAGAGAGAAACGAAAGCAATAGACAAACAGAAACTTCCTGTGAGCAGGAAATACATAGGCTGTGACTCACAACAGCCTGTCCCCTTTTTAAGGTGGAACGGAAATATCCTAACACCCTCCCCCTTTCCGTGTAACCTGTAGTACCTGTGGTTCAACCCAACTGCAACCTCTGTACATAAACCTTAGGTTGTTCTCTGTTAACAACCTTAGACAACAGATCAGCAGGAATTTCATTTCCTGGCATGTAGGACACCTAAATGAGTCCTTTCTGAATACACTCTCTTGCACGATGTAGCTTAATCTGCAAGTACCATATTTTTCGCTCTATAGGACGCACTTTTCCCCCTTCAAAAATGAAGGGGAAATGTGTGTGCGTCCTATGGAGCGAAGACGCCATAGCCCCGCGACCCTCTCCCGGCTGGAGAGGTGATGCGCGGCTATGGCAGGAACCTCTACAGCCCCGTGTCACCTCTCCAGCCGGGAGAGCACGCGCGGGCGGGGCTAAAGAAGCACCCCGCGACCCCCTCCCGGCTGGAGAGGTGACACGCGGCTATGGCAGGAGCCTCTATAGCCACGCGTCACCTCTCCAGCCGGGAGAGCACGCGCGGGACTAAAGCAGCCCCCCGTGACCCTCTCCCGGCTGGAGAGGTGACGCGCAGCTATGGCAGGAGCCTCTCCCTGCGCCTTTCCGTTGCTCCCTGACCTGCTCTTTGGGACTGGTGGTGGGCTTCCCCGTGCCAGCCCCAAAGAGCAGGTCAAAAGGAACCTGAAGCCTGGAGAGCGAGAGGGGTCAGTGCACACCGACCCCTCTCGCTCTCCAGGCTTCCAAGGTAGCCGCCTGAACGCACCTTAAATGGCACCTTGTTTTAGAGCGGGAAAACAAGAGGGGGAAAGTTCTCCCCCTCTCTGTGCAGCGCCTCCTGCCGCTTCACTGAAGGGGTGCTGGGCAGAGAGGGGGAGAATTTTTTTTTCTTGTTCTCCCCCCTCTAAAACAAAGTGCGTCCTATTGTCCGGTGTGTCCTATGGTGAGAAAAATACGGTACTTGGTTCTTTGCTTGCAACTCTGAGTTCACCAAAACCAAACAGGATCTATTGTCTTGATACACTTGTATAGGACATTTCACAGAAACTCTGATGTCCTTAAACAGTTGCATCAACCATTCACAATCCATGAGTGAAAATGACAGAGCATTGAGTTCTGCTTCACAGGAACTTAGGCTCACTGTTGTCTGCTGCTTGCACAGCCAGTCAAACAGACAGTGGTTGTACATGTAGCATACTCCAGAAGTGCTTGTACCATCTGTGGTGTCACTTCCAAAACTAGCATCTGCAAAGATTTCAAGACCTCCAGTCTTCTGACTGGTGAACCTCAGCCTGTAGTGCAAAGTCCCTTTCAAATAGCAGGCTATGCGTTTCAGAGCTTTCCAATCCTGAACAGTAGGATTGTTGGCATGTCTGCTAAGCAGGTTACAGCTTACAGCTATGTCAGGTCTTGAACATCTAGCAATGAAATTCAGCTTGCCTAGAATGCATCTGTACAGCGTAGTGTCAGAAAACGCTTCAGCAGTACTATCTACCTGGTAACCTGTCACCATCGGTGTGCCTGCTGGGTTTGCATCAACCAAATTCAACCTAGTTAATACATCAGCAATTTTCTGTGTTTGGTGTACCAGAAAATTACCTGCTTGGTCCCTCTCCACCTGCAGAGAAAGATAGTTGGATACCTCACCAAGATCCTTCATGTCAAAGTGCTCCTTCAGCTGAGCTAGGGTGCTTTGGTACAAAGCCTGATTCTTCCAAAACATCAGAAGATCATCAACAAAACATAAACAATACAGTTTGTTTTGCCCCTCCTCCTTGACAAACACACATGGATCAGCTTTGCCCTGGTGAAAACCTAGAGAAAGCAATGTCTCAGTGAGTTTTGTGTTCCAACACCTGGCACTCTGCTTGAGACCATATAAGGATTTCCGAAGTTTACAGACCATTCCCTTCTGTATCTGCATCCTGTCAGGTGGAAGCATAAACAGCTCCTCCCCAAAACCCCGTACAAAAAAGCTGTATTAATGTCGTGATGGGAAACATGCAGTTTCTCCTCTGCAGCAATCTTGAGCATTAGCCGAATGCTCTCATACGTGACGGTGGGTGAGTAGGTCTCGTGGTAATGCTGTCCTGGTACCTGTGAAAAACCTCTGGCATCCAGTCTGGCTTTGTGTCTGACAACCTTGCCATTCTGGTCTGTCTTGGCCTTGAAGACCCATTTGCTGCCAACCAGTCTCATTCCTGGGACTACTGGTACCAGCTCCCAAGTTTGGTTCCTGTTCAAGGAATCAACTTCAGCCTTCATGGCATTAAGCCAAGGCTCAGCATCTTTAGAGGTTAACTCCTGAACCTCTTTGAAGCTTGAAGGTTCCCACACCTTCTCTGAGCTACTAAGAACAGCAGTTGCTATCTTAGCAAACTCATCAGCAAATCTCTTTGGAGCTTTGCCTTTCGTGGCCCTTTCAGATCTGCGTACTAGACGCAAGTCTTCTGCACTCACCTCCTCCTTCTTAGGAGAAAAGTGACCAATGGTGAACAGTGGTTCTTCCAGTTCATTGTCAGACGCATCAGATGGTCTGACTGAGGCCTTTGCGCTCTTGTAGTCTGCTGTGTCATCACTGTCGCTGACATCAGCAGCAGCGCTGCCCACTGAGCTGGAATCCGAACTCTGATCATCATCATCATCCTCAGCTTCCTCTTCTACCTCAACATTATCTGCTTTTTTCACATCACCTTCATCTTCCTCTGGGTAACTCTGGAAAATCCCCACATTCCCCCCCCCCCCACTTAGGATTGTACGCAACACTCTTTGTGAACTTAATGGACTTAGAATCAGTCATCCATACCCTGTATGCACCTTTTTCTTACCCCATGAACAAACCATGTGCCCCACGCTTCCCAAGCTTGTTGCTCTGTGGGGTGTGTACCCACATGTCAGAACCAAAGATTCTCATGTGCTTGACGTAAGGTTTCTTACCAAACATCTTTTCATAGGGAGTACAACCAATAGGTGATGACAGTCTCCTGTTATAGGAATAAACCAACGTTGATAAAGCCTCCCCCCAATACTTCCCAGGGAGATTGGCATCATGCAACAAGGTTTTTAGGCCTTGAAGCAATGTCTGGTTTGCTCGCTCCGCAAGTCCATTCATCCATGGCAATCTAAACATTTACAAGTCATGCTGTATTCCCTTCTCAGTCAGGAAAGCTTCAAACTGCTGAGAAATGAATTCCCCGCCCTGATCAGTAAAGAGACAGCCAATACGTTTACTGTGAACATTCTCCAACCAAGCACAGAATGCCTTGAACCTAGGAAACGCTTCCGATTTCTGCTGCAGCATAAACACATGAATGTACCTGGAAAAAGAATCAATTAGAATCATGAAGTACCTTGCTCCACCCAAAGAGGGCGCAAGTGGACCAACCAGGTCTGCGTGGACTAGCTGGTAGGGTTTGGAAGCCTGCCTGCTAGACTCCTTGCCTTTTGGAGCAACCTTCACCTTGTTCTCTGCACAAGATACACATTTCATGTGATACTTACAGGGCTTGATGTTCAAACCCTGAACCAACTCCGGCATCTTGGCCAGTGCCTGCCAAGACATGTGAGCAAACCTTCTGTGTGCCTTGTGAATGCATCCTGCATGAAGAACTTTGTTAGTTTGTGCAACACAACAAGAATCAACATTTGACACAGCAGCACCATTGTCATCATAAGTTATACAGAATAAGCCATCCATAAACTTTGCATGCAAAATGTCCTATTTGCCTTTCCTGATGACACAGATGCTCCTCTTGAAGGAAATCTCAAAGCCACACCCAGTCAGCTGTGGGACACTGAGCAAATTGTCTGCAGCACCTGGAACATAAAGTACATCTTTGATGGTAGTGTGCAGACTTGCAAGTCTCACAGTCCCTTCTCCTGCGATTCACAACGTCTTTCCATCAGCCTGGTGGATCTCTCCGTCTTGAGGTGTGAAGGAGATAAACAGATGCTTATCTTTTGCCAGATGGTGGGTGCATCCCGAATCAACAATAAATCTGGCTTTGGCCTTTGGAGCAGCTTTTACAGCAAGCAAAACCTTGTTTTCCACCGGCGTGGGCTTTTGCTGCTTGCCCCCCTGCTCCTGGCCATCAAACAGGCATCTGTCTCTGTTTACTTCTGGCCTTCTGGCCTCTGCAAAGACGATGACCTTGGCTCTCATGGGAATCAGAGCTCTCAGCTGCTGACTCCTTGGCTCCCCCTGGAGGCTGGAATGCTGCCTGGGATGACATCACAGTCAGCTCCCCCTGCAGCTTGCAACCGGTGCCCTCAGCATCCCTGCATTCACTCGCATTCTGGGAAACAGCCAGGACCTCCGATGCAGTCAAACTCTGGGCTGGGATGACCGGCAGATGAGCTACTTTCAAAGCATTCCACATCTGACGTGCTGTCGTATTGCCAGCTAGCGTAGCAATTTCCTCCAGAGAGACGGACAAGACAATTACGTCTATGGCCCTTGAATCTTGGGCCCTCCATCTATCTGTCAGAGGAACTAGTGGGGCTTCACACACAGTATGCCACACTCCAAACTGATGAAGTAGACTCTCACAGCAACTTGCCCAAGTCTCATAATTGTGCCTGTAACTTTGGGCACTCAGTGCCTTCAGAGGCTTGGAAAAACTCCATTCCAGGCTTTTACTTGAGCCGTGAGCCTTTATGCCTTCAAAAACTTCTTATCTCGGCAGCTCATAAATCATGAAGTGCGGCTCCCAGGTCAATTAAGCCAGCCGGACATCAAAGTCACTCTGCCTCGGCAATTTTTCCACATAACTCACAGCAGTCTGTCGCAGTCTTACTCTCCTGTAAGTGCTGTGAATCTGGAACCATAACCTGTTGTTGGGATACTGCCAGGGAGACAAAGGCCATCATGACCCCACGTTGATTCCGGACGATCCATCGATCTCCCGTAGACACGCAGTATCATTCAATTAGCAACACGAGCTCCAGAAATAGCTTGCCACATTCCAGAGCTGGTGCACGCTCTATCAGCAGAATTTGCACAGCGAAAGATGCACGCAGGAGAGCATTATTTACAACTTTATTCAGCATTGGTCAGAACAAAGAAAACATGACTGCCTGCGTTGATGTCTCGGGCACATAGAGAGAAACGAAAGCAATAGACAAACAGAAACTTCCTGTGAGCAGGAAATACGTAGGTTGTGAATCACAACAGCCTGTCCCCTTTTTAAGGTGGAACAGAAATATCCTAACAGACATGTCATCCCTACTCCACTAGAACAGCCAAGGTCATCCTTGCCGTCACAAACTGATAAAGGAGAGGGCTCTGAGCACTTGTTTATACAGCTGGGTTTTGGCTCAAGAGCTCAAGTTAAAGCATTCTAGAAATGCTCCCTTGGAAACAGAAAAAAGTGGATTTTGGGTCCCTGCACAGAAACCCATTCCTTCAATGGCGTATGCAGCCAAAAAATAACCGGGCCTTGTACTTGGACCAACAGATACTTCTTAACTTTTATTTTTGTTGTTGTTGTTGTTTGGATTTGGCATAGAATGTCATATGTTATGGGCCTTCTACCATCACTGCTGGGAGGCAGCAGCCTGCGCCAGCCCCCCAGTGCCCTTCACACTAAGAAATCCGCACAAGGGTCTATGGAGTAAATAGCCTTACAGAAGGAGGAGATTGCAGCTGACTGGATGTTATAGAGTCTTTGCTGCGCGACCCAGCTCCCTAAAATGTACCAAGTATTGCAGAACCTCAGCCTTGGTAGGGGGTGTGTCAAGCCTAGCATTTTTTAATTTGCCTTGAAACTCCATAAAGTCCAACCAAGCCTTTTTATGATGTCTAAGCGTGGATGGGACTACTAAAGCCAATACTCACTTCAGGACATCATGTTCCAAAGGTGCTCCAGGAATGGCTGTGGCAATTGCTGCGCCTCTGGTGCTAATGAGCGGAAACAGTCCATCTGAAAACGAGACAGAGCATGCGCGATGTCATTGTTAACCCTAGGTGTAAATTTGGCAGAGAAATAGGTGATTAATTCTAAGCACAAAAGGACAAAGCACCGGAGCACGTTTGCCACCCTAGGAGAGTGTGATGATTGTTTAGACAGGACACTGACAACCGCTTGATTGTCAGTCCAGAAGCATACCTGGTGATTCCTGAACTCATCAGCCCACAAGTGCACCAGAACTACGATAGGAAAATTCTAAGAAGGTGAGGTCACGCGTGATAGGTTTTCCTTGCCAGCTGGTAGGCCAACGCTGAGCACACCAGCATCCCCTAAAGTAGACACCAAACCCCAGGGAACCAACTGCATCAGACTGTACCTGAAAGTCTGAACGCAGCATCAAATTGTCCTGCCACAAAGAATTCCCCTGTACTTATCCAGGAACTTTAACCAAACCTCCAGGCCTTACTTGATCACTTTAGAGAGGCGCACTCTGTGTTGAGGAGCATGCAGTCCCGCTGACAGCTTAGCCAATTTCCTACAAAAGGGGCAGCCAGGGGGCACTACCCGGCATGCAAAGTTGAGGTGACCCAAGAGTGATCGACTCTGCCTAAGGGTGACCTTCTTGAGAGGAAGAAGTTACAGAATTAATTCCTTAAGTGCTGCTAGCTTCTCCCTTGGTAGGCTGATGTCTGTGCGATTGTGTCCAATTCAATACCCAAAATAGGTTATGGTCGAAACTGGACCCTCTGTTTTGTCTGCCACCAAAGGTACCCCAAGCTCCTCAGCCAGGGAGGTGAAAGCCTCTAAAGAGAAGCGCAATCAGGGCTATTACTAGTGATGAGAGAAAAGTTATCGAGGTAATGGGTCACCCTTTCAGAACCAGTTCTAAAACAAAGGGCCCAGTCTAAAATTGTACTAAATGACTCAAAAGCTGCACAAGCTACTGAGCACCCTATTGGCATAAATTTGTCTATGAATAAGCCCTAAACCTAAAACCTAGCCACAGAAAGTCCTCTGGGTGAATTGGCAGGAGGCAAAAGGCTGACTCAATGACACACTTAGCCAAGAGTGCTCCCCTGCTGAACCTGCGAATAAGCTTTTATAGCCTGATCAAAGGAGGCATATTTCACAGAACAAGGCTCCTGTGGATCATTGACTGAGCCACCTCTAGGGTAGGATGGGTTGTGGCTCATACGATACTCTCCTGGAGTCTTTTTAGGGACGATGCCTAAAGGTGAAATGTGTAAAGCCAGTATAGGCGGCTCCCTGAAGGGGCCAGCCACCCTCCCAGCCAGAATTTATTTGTTTATTTTCTTTTTGCAATAGCTAGCATTTCCCTAACTGGTTTGTTTGTTTGTTTGTTTGGTTGGTTGGTTTAGGGGGTCCCCTGAGTTAGGAGGGATCTAAGAGGTGAGAGCTTAACAGAAGAGAACGCCAAAACCATGGGCCAAATTAATACCGGTTTGCGGCTGAATTAATACCGGTTTGTGGCTGTTCTTTGGGCTGGTCTGTGAGCATTTCAAGACCCCTGGTGGAAATGCCCCCTACCGCCCAGAAAGGGCTGTTTACCTTTAAAACATGAGGACGCCGGGTAGTTACCTAGGCACTTTTCACATTCATGTGCATACTTACAATTTGGCCCCTGGCACACACCCAGCAAACCTCACGGTGAGGGACTCGCTTAGCTTTGAATTTCCAAACTTAGAGGGATCTGGCTGCTTCTTTTCCACATAGGGACCCACGTGCTCCATCCAGTAATTCTGGTAGCTCAGGTCCCAGCAGGTGGTGGGCAGCAGGGAAGCATTTCTGAATTGTCCTCGGAATCAGAAGGCTTACTTCTCTTGCTCTTCTTGGCCGAATGCTTCTTCTTACTTAGACTTCTTTCTCCCTTGCCCATCATTGGAGACTGGTGCTGTTCTGCAGCCGCTGACACTTCCTGTTGCCCCTGCATCTCTTCCTCCGATGATGTTTCGGAGCCCCCTTCCGTAGTAAGGTTGTGAATCCTGTAGAATACTGGGAAAGTCTGGGGTATAGTGAGAGGCAGAAAGGTTATAATTGGTGGGTTTCTGGATGAAAAATCGGCTCTGGATCCATTCCAGTCCGGCTTCCGCGCTGGTCATGGGACCGAGACGGCTTTGGTCGCCCTAACAGATGATCTCCGCAGGCAGCTGGATCGAGGCGGGTCGGGGATGCTGATTCTTCTAGACCTGTCAGCAGCCTTCGACATGGTTGATCATGAACTTCTGGACCACCGCCTTGCCGACGTGGGGGTCCAGGGCACAGTCCTTCAATGGCTGCGCTCATTTCCCTCCGGTCGGGGACAGAGGGTGGCGCTTGGGGGGGAATTGTCATCGCGCCACTCCTTGGTGTGTGCGATTCTCTCCCCGATGCTTTTTAACATCTTTATGCGCCCCCTCGCCCAGCTTGTCCGGAGTTTTGGGCTGGGCTGCCATCAGTATGCTGATGACACCCAACTCTATCTGTTGATGGATGGCCATCCTGACTCGGCCCCAGACACACTGATCAGATGTTTGGAAGCTGTGGCTGGATGGTTACGTGGGAGCCGGTTGAAGTTAAATCCTTCGAAGACAGAGGTCCTCTGGCTGGGACGGAGCGATATGGGATTGAGGGGGCAACTCCCATCTCTTGCGGGGGTGCAATTAGTGCCAGCACCGTCCGTTAAGAGTTTGGGTGTAATCTTTGACACCTCCCTTTCCATGGAGGTCAGATTGCATAACAAAGGCGGCATTTTTTCATCTCCGGCAAGCTAAGCAGTTGGCTCCTTACCTCTCTCGCCCTGACCTAGCCACTGTGATCCACACAACGGTCACCTCCAGACTGGATTATTGTAACTCACTCTACATGGGGCTCTGGTCCATGGGGTCACGAAGAGTCGGACACGACTAAACGACTAAACAACAACAAGCACAACTGGGAAAGGAAACATCTATGCTCCTATCATGTACTAAGGAAGAGGAAAATAAAAATACCCAACTTTACACAGAACCCTTTTAGCAGATCTTGAGATAGTTTGAGTGAGTTTGCTTCCTTAGACTAAAGAATGCAAGTTCCTAGAGAAATGATCTTTAAAGGAAAATTGAAGTGAACAGTTTTTTCCTAAGATAGGGAGAGGATCTTTTATTAAGCATAGTTAATTCAATTGACATAATCACTCACAAATGATTAAAAGAGCCATAGAATTAATCAATTAAAATAAAATTAAAATTAAAAGGAATACAAAAGTGAACATTTTTTCTGAACTTGCCTAGGAACAGTAAGCCTAATTAAGATTTTTTAAAACAACCACACATAGGAAAGTGAGATTCAAGGTACCTTTAGAAAAGATTGCCCCCCCTCCCCGTAGTTTCCTTTTAAAGGAAGCTTACTCAGGAGTAAATTTACCTGGCACAGAAGTAAGAAGGGGGAAAAAACTGAAAGAGACTGATACAGGGGGGGGGGGCATTTTCCAAGAAAAGAGGCCAGGAAGTCTTATAGAGGCTGGTATCAGGGCTCAGATAGACAATTGCTGGCTATGGAAGCTTCTCCCTTTTAATAACAATTTTCTTAGAAGGAACACCATATTTTCATAGGCATATGCTTAATGAAATACGTACACTGCATATTAGCTTGAGAGAGCAGTTGGCTCAACTAGGCTTTTGCAGCAGAAACATTAGTTTCTTCACAGCACATTTCAAAATACTGGAAAAAAAGACTGGAACACGGATGTAGGCTCACAAACTCAAAAGTTGCAACAAAACATCATTTACCGTCAACTTAAAATCATAATCCTCACTTAAGCTACTCGGAGGAAGACTCTTTGGAGCCTCTCTCAAATAACAAACATTTGCACGTTTCATTCTCATTTTTGTCCTGTTTAAGATTGCTAAGGCCCTTATATTTAAAAATTTTGAAGCAAGCTTGCAATTTTAAAACTATGTGCATTTAAGAACAGTCTGTGGATGCCAAAGCCAATGTAAACACAAACCCTTTAAATATTTCTAAATCTTTGAGTACATCTCTTATTCATTTTTTTTAGAGAAACTAAGATCTCTAATGCGTGGGCTCTCAGGCTGGGCTGTTATTATATCTACTGCCTTCTGAGCACCATTAAGTTTACGGTTTCACATTCTAGCTTTAGGTTATAGTTTATAGTTTAACAACACAAATTTGATGTGTTCAGCTCTCCCTAAGGGTTCACACCCTGATTTTGTTGAAGGATCTCTGAGGTGGCCGCTGTGCCCTGGGTTCCAGGTGGTGGGCCTAAGCCACCCACTAAAAGTTACAACGGTCTCGCAATTTGTACTTGGAAAGACCATTTTGCCCCTTTATTTTATTTCATTTTATTTTTCCCAGTTGCAGATGACAAACTGGAGGGGCGTATCAGAATCCTCTCTGGGGCAAAAAGGCTTCATGGAAGCTTTGTTGCCAGGAGGAGTCCAGCTAGGGTGTTTAGAAGAGTGAGCTCCCATTTTCCCTCTAATACTGAGGGGGGGTTGCTCAGTAGATTACACTAGGAGATAGAAAAACAAGCACAAGAAAGGGACAGAGAAGGGGGGGGGTAGAGAGAAGAATATTCTATCAGTACTTGATTTTTTTTTTCTTCAACTAAAAGGCAATCCCTGCCTACCAGAAAACCACAGGCACTAGCCTGGAAACCACGGGTCTCTCTAACCCGGTAAAAACCATGGATTCGGAATTTATTCAGCGCTGCTTACAAGACTAATACTCCGAGGGAAGACGTGGGGGAAAGAGGAAAGGAGACTTTCCACGGTTTCCCCGGTCAGGCTCCGAGAGGGAAATCGGGAAAGAGAAAAGGAGAGAAAGAGTTTAGGACGTTTCTGGGCGACTCCGAGGAAAAACGTCAGAAAAACAGCAAAAGTTCTGCGGTTTCCCCGGTCCGAGAGGGAAATCGGGGGAGGGAAGGATAGAGTTTAGGACGCTTCCAGGCGACTCCGAGGGAAGACGTCAGAGATGGAAAGAAGAAAAGCCCAGCTGTCGTGGAGACGTTACTTTCCCACCCCCTCCCAATGTATTAACTTCAAACCATACTCACATTCGTAGATGTCCCTCGTGGATCCCGGGATCCTTTCTCTTTAGCCAGCTTGACCTTGCCTTTGCTCCCCCTGGCTGGGCTTTTGGTGACGATTGATTACCGCCCGCAAAGAGGAGGTAGGGAGAGGAAAAGGGGATCCCTGGGCTAAGGTTGCCCAGTGGCACCCGATCCCCTCCATCTCCCCCCTCACCTTCACAGGAGGACCAAGTGTCCCTGAGCATGGTCGCCAAACTGTTACCGGAAAAATCTGAGGGCTCCCTTGGACAAAACAAAGACACCAACCAGGATAACTTGGAGCAAAACAGCAGCCTGTAGGGTTGGCCTTTATTGAACTGTTGCAACAGGGTGTTCCCCTCACTTGCAAGAGAGAGAAAAGACACAGAAAAATGGTGTGCAAGGCCTTATAAAAACTTTTGAAATTCTCATCCTGTAGGTCAAGCCCACCCCCAGAAACATCATGCATACATCACAGAAAGGAGGGGTTGAGGGAGGGGTGGTGGTGGTAATCTGAGTGTCCTGTCACCTGGCTGGTTCCCTTCTCCCCCTCCCCATGAGTCATTAACCAGGTGACAGAGGGGACTTTGCAGTTTCCTGCCCCCAGAGGGAAGAGCTGATTATTGTCCTTTGTTCCAGTCTGTGCCAAATCCACTCCCATATGCAAGTTCTTGTGATCTTGATTGTCTTCTGTCTGGGACCATCAGGGTTATAGAATCATAGAATCATAGAGCTGGAAGAGACCAAAAGGGCCATCGAGTCCAACCCCCTGCCAAGCAGGAAACACCATCAGAGCACTCCTGACATATGGTTGTCAAGCCTCTGCTTAAAGACCTCCAAAGTAGGAGACTCCACCACACTCCTTGGAAGCAAATTCCACTGTCGAACAGCTCTTACTGTCAGGAAGTTCTTCCTAATGTTTAGGTGGAATCTTCTTTCTTGTAGTTTGGATCCATTGCTCCGTATCTGCTTCTCTGGAGCAGCAGAAAACAACCTTTCTCCCTCCTCTATGTGACATCCTTTTATATATTTGAACATGGCTATCATATCACCCCTTAACCTCCTCTTCTCCAGGCTAAACATGCCCAGCTCCCTTAGCCGTTCCTCATAAGGCATCGTTTCCAGGCCTTTGACCATTTTGGTTGCCCTCCTCTGGACACGTTCCAGTTTGTCAGTGTCCTTCTTGAATTGTGGTGCCCGGAACTGGACACAGTACTCCAGGTGAGGTCTGACCAGAGCAGAATACAGTGGCACTATTACTTCCCTTGATCTAGATGTTATACTCCTATTGATGCAGCCCAGAATTGCATTGGCTTTTTTAGCTGCCGCGTCACACTGTTGGCTCATGTCAAGTTTATGGTCAACCAAGACTCCTAGATCCTTTTCACATGTACTGCTCTCAAGCCAGGTGTCCCTCATCTTGTATTTGTGCCTCTCATTTTTTTTGCCCAAGTGCAATACTTTACATTTCTCCCTGTTAAAATTCATCTTGTTTGTTTTTGCCCAGTTCTCTAATCTGTCAAGATCGTTTTGAAGTGTGATCCTGTCCTCTGGGGTGTTAGCCACCCCTCCCAGTTTGGTGTCATCTGCAAATTTGATCAGGATGCCCTTGAGTCCATCATCCAAGTCGTTGATAAAGATGTTGAATAAGACCAGGCCCAAGACAGAACCCTGTGGCACCCCACTAGTCACTCTTCCCCAGGATGAAGAGGAACCATTGATGAGCACCCTTTGGGTTCGGTCAGTCAGCCAGTTACAAATCCACTGAGTGGTAGCAGAGTCAAGACCGCATTTTACCAGCTTCTTTACAAGAATATCATGGGGCACCTTGTCGAATGCCTTGCTGAAATCAAGGTAGGCTACATCCACTGCGTTCCCTTCATCTACCAGGCTTGTAATTCTGTCAAAAAACGAGATCAGGTTAGTCTGACATGACTTATTTTTAAGAAATCCATGCTGACTATTGGTGATCACAGCATTCCTTTCTAGGTGCTCACAGACTGTTTGCTTCATGATCTGCTCCAGAATCTTCCCTGCTATTGATGTCAGACTGACTGGGCGGTAATTATTTGGGTCCTCTCTTTTCCCCTTTTTGAAAATAGGGACAACATTTGCCCTCCTCCAGTCTGCCGGGACTTCGCCTGTTCTCCAGGAATTCTCAAAGATGACTGCCAGTGGTTCTGAGATCACATCTGCCAGTTCTTTTAATACTCTTGGATGCAGTTCATCTGGCCCTGGAGACTTGAATACATCTAAACTAGCCAAGTATTCTTGTACTATCTCCTTAGTTATTCTGGGCTGTGTTTCCTTTGCTGAATCATTTGCTCCAAATTCTTCAGGTCGGGCATTGTTTTCTTTATCGGAGAAGACTGAGGCAAAGAAGGCATTGAGGAGTTCAGCCCTTTCTGTGTCCCCTGTTTGCATTTCACCATCTTCTCCTCTGAGTGGCCCCACTGTTTCTTTGTTCTTCCTTTTGCTACGAACATACCCATAAAAGCCTTTTTTGTTGCTTTTAACCTCTCTAGCCAGCCTGAGTTCATTCTGTGCTTTTGCTTTTCTGACTTTGTGTCTACACGTGCTGGCTATTTGTTTGAATTCCTCTTTGGTGGTTTCCCCCCTTTTCCATTTTTTGTACACATCCTTTTTTAATCTTAACTCAGTTAAAAGTTCTTTAGATAGCCACCCTGGCTTCTTTAAGCACCTTCCATGTTTCCGTCTCATTGGTATTGCCTGACGTTGTGCTTTTACTATCTCCCTCTTAACAAACTCCCAGCCATCATGAACTCCCTTTCCTTTTAGTATTACTGTCCATGGGATCTCACCCAGCACTCCCCTAAGTTTTATGAAGTCGGCTTTCTTAAAGTCAAGAAATTGAGTCCTAGTATGCTTGGCTGCTCCTTTCCGCTGTATGGTAAACTTCAGAAGAGCATGATCACTCGCGCCTAATGATCCTTCCACTTCTACCCCACTAACCAGGTCATCAACATTGGTTAGGACCAGATCTAAAATGGCTGTTCCTCTTGTTGCTTCTCCCACTTTCTGGACAATGAAGTTGTCTGCAAGGCCAGTGAGGAATCTGTTTGATCTTATGCTCTTGGCTGAGTTTGACATCCAACAAATATCCGGGTAATTGAAGTCCCCCATTACTACTATCTCCCTTCCTTTTGCATGCTTGGCCATCTGTTCCAGGAAGGCATCATCTATGTCCTCCGTTTGGCTTGGGGATCTATAGTAAACTCCCACAATGAGATCTCTGTTATTCTTCTCTCCCTTAATTTTGACCCAAATGCTCTCACTTTGGCTTTGAGGTTCTAAATCTTGGATCTCTTCACAGGTATACACATCCCTGACATATAACGCCACTCCTCCTCCTTTCTTGTCTGGTCTGTTTCTCTGAAATAGATTGTATCCCCCCATTATTACATTCCAATCGTGGGACTTATCCCACCAGGTTTCAGTGATGCCTATTATGTCATATGTAGTTTGCTGTACCAAGAGCTCAAGCTCATCTTGTTTATTTCCCATGCTTTGCGCATTAGTGTACAGACATTGAAGTCCATTAATCATTCCCCCGTGTCTCTTATTTAAGGATTTTTTCCTCCCACCACTAGGTCTGCGTGCTGTTTGCTCCATTTGGTCTATGACATTTGGATGATCATCTTCATCAATTGATAGACTCCTACCTTCAGGAGCACTGTCTCCCTCCCCCACATTAGTCAGTTTAAAGCCCTCCTGATGAGGTTTCTGAGATTTTTGGCAAAAACATTTCTCCCAACCGTTGTGAGGTGCAGCCCATCGCTTGCCAGAAGTCCATCTTCAAGAAACTGCAGTCCGTGATCTAAGAATCCAAACCGTTCCTGTTTTCACCATTTGCGAAGCCAGCTGTTCACTTCCACGATTTTTCCCTCTCTCCCTGGGCCACGTCGTTCAACTGGGAGGACAGATGAGATGACAATTTGTGCATTTAGTTGCTTCAATTTCCTGCCGAGAGCCTCGTAGTCTCTTTTGATCTTCTGGAGGCTATTGCTTGCAGTGTCATTGGTTCCCACATGAACCAAGAGGAAGGGGTATTTGTCAGTGGGTTTTATAATTCCTTGCAGTCGTTCAGTTACATCTTGGATCTTAGCCCCGGGGAGACAGCACACTTCCCGAGACATCTTGTCAGGCCCACAGATCACTGCTTCTGTTCCCCTCAGTAGGGAATCCCCTATCACCACTACACGCCTCCTCTTAGGTTTGGTCGGGGTTCTTCCGTGAGCTGTCCGTTCCAAGGTCGCCTGCACATTCCCTGAGGACTGACTTTGCTGCTCGTCTTCATATACCTGATCGACTGTAATGAGGGAGAGATCCTCAAATGGAGTCTGCTCTTCGTCTTCCATGCTAGGGGAGAGGACTAGGGGAGAAATATGCCTCGATGCCGGAATTGGAGGCTTCCATTATTCTAAGCCCAATACGCAATCAAGATCCACAGCTTTTGTCAAATTTTGACCCGCTAGCAGTACCGACGCAAGATGCAGCTGTTGACCTGCTACCTGTACAGCCTATACGGGTCTGCAAAACCCTTGCTCTGCAAAAACCAGCTGAACATCATGATACAGCAGCTGAACAACATGATATTTGTAACAGTGTCATTGAAGATCCTCTGGGCCAAATCAACCTATTGGCCCCTCAGTTAAAGCTATCACACCTACCTAGGGACCAGCGACCTCAAACCTGGAACCACCAAGCAGGGCAGAAAGAGGAGGAGCCCAGCTCAGGAGCCTCAAACCACCGGAAAAGAGATTGACTGCCACTATTTCCACCATCACCCTATTTCCACATCCTTTCTTGGAATGTGGCGGGATGGCTATCTAAGCAGGGTGATGTCGACCTTCTGGATTTCCTTACAAAATTTCAGATTATATGTCTACAGGAGACATGGTGTCTAGATCTCCATGTCCCTTCTTTACAGGGATACGAAGCCTTTGCTACCCCTGCGATAAAACCAAATTCCCGAGGCCGACCTAGTGGTGGTTTAGTCACTTTTGTTTCTACCAAGCTAAAGTGCAAGGCCCGGCAACAGCAGTGGGTGAAGAGCAACAATTTACAAATCTTACTTATTTCTAGCAGTGAAGGAGGAGATTTCCTTTGCTTTAATATATATATCCCTCCCATAGGCACCCCTCCCCAGTCGTTACAAATCTGGGAAGATTTAGAGCTATGTTTGGAGAAGGCTGAATTAGAATTCCCTGGCATGGATATCCTGCTGGCAGGTGATTTCAACGCCAGGATAGGAAATGACATTAATACGTACTGCTCTAAATCCCAGTTCCTGCCAGAGGCAGATTGGTTTATTCCCTGGTCCTCTGACGATAAGGTCTTGAATAAGGCAGGCATTACATTAATGGAGACTGCCTTCAAACATAATTTGTATAATTTGCATGGTACCCATATGGACAGGTCAGGGGGTTTCTTTTCTTTTCTTGGACCTAGAGGTGCGAGCGTTATTGATTATATCCTGGTCTCCCCAAAACTCTTGGAGAGGTCACAGGGCTTCAGGACTTTCAATAGAATTGAGAGTGATCATCTTCCTATATCAGTTTCACTAATTCCCCGTGGTTTGGAGGATCCGCAATACCGCAATCACTGTGCAGACCCACCTCCAACTCTGGCCCTTCGTAGGCGTAAATGGAACAGCGACCTGGAATCTAAAATCAAACTACACCTGCATTCATCAGACTTACTGGCCTTGAGAGACCAGTGTATCTCATCTAATTCTGACCCCTTTTCAACATTTCAGCAGGTCTCAGAGTCGCTCTTCCCACTACTCACGAATTCCAACCCTCCCAAACAACAAAACAACTCGAGGGCCTGGTTCAACAAAGACTGTAGGAATCTAAGATCTTTGCTTAGGAAATTACAAAATAAGGTAAAACAGGAAGGGACCCTGTCCTCAGTGGAAAACCTGCACAGGTGGCGTTCTCATTATAAAAATACTCTAAAATTTAAGAAATCCCTCTACAGAAAGGAACAATGGGAGGCACTTGACAAAGCGATCAAATTGTGGGACGACAAAAAGTTCTGGGAAATAATTGCTCAGGGAGTTTCACCCAAAGGGAAAATTGTAACCAACAGTATTTCATCTAACTTATGGTACCAACATTTTTCCCGGCTATATACAGCTCCAAACATTGCTAAACCGAGCCAGTTTCCTCCTCTTAAAAACGATCTATTAATGGGCTGGGATCCTGTTACCAAATCAGAATGTTTACAGCTAATTAAAGCACTCAAGAATGGCAAAGCTCCCGGTGAAGATATGATTCCTCCTGAGGTGCTTAAATTAAATGCCTAGTGGTGGGCTGCTATTTTGGCCCAACTTTTTACAGCAATAAATGATACATGCAAAATCCCAGAAAACTGGAAACTGAGCCTGGTAGCCCCCATCTATAAGAAGGGAGACCCCCAAGACCCCTCAAACTATCGCCCCATAAGTCTCCCGGACATTGTGTATAAACTTTATACTCGATACCTGCTAAATAAACTGGTTGACTGGGCTGACCACTCTAACTTGCTTAATCCGGAACAGGCAGGGTTTAGAAAGGGCCATAGTACAACAGGCCATTGTTTGGTACTACAGACAATGATAGATAAGTATACAAAGGTACAGAAGAGCAAACTTTTTGTGGCTTTTGTAGATCTCACATCCGCTTTAGATTCAATCTGTAGGGACAAATTATGGCAAAAACTATATGAAACAGATATTGATAGACGACTTCTTATCAGAGTTTGCAGGGCAGCGGCGCGCGAAGTTATACGCATCTTTTAGAATTAGGGGAGCTAGTCTCAAACGTTTGTTGGGGGAGACCTAGGGTTTTTTTGTGGGGGAAGTTATTTGTCCTGTCTTCAAGCTTTTTATGATGGAGGACCTCTGTAGCCACCCCCAACGACACGATCTCAAGATGGAAGGGGAGGGAACAGCTGCAGTCACCTGCGATTCCTGCGCAATGTTTGCCATCTTGCCAAAGGTTGCAGAGGACAGGGTCACACTTCAAAACGACCTTGACAGATTAGAGAACTGGGCAAAAACAAACAAAATGAATTTTAACAGGGAGAAATGTAAAGTATTGCACTTGGGCAAAAAAAATGAGAGGCACAAATACAAGATGGGTGACACCTGGCTTGAGAGCAGTACATGTGAAAAGGATCTAGGAGTCTTGGTTGACCACAAACTTGACATGAGCCAACAGTGTGACGCGGCAGCTAAAAAAGCCAATGCAATTCTGGGCTGCATCAATAGGAGTATAGCATCTAGATCAAGGGAAGTAATAGTGCCACTGTATTCTGCTCTGGTCAGACCACACCTGGAGTACTGTGTCCAGTTCTGGGCACCACAATTCAAGAAGGACACTGACAAACTGGAACGTGTCCAGAGGAGGGCAACCAAAATGGTCAAAGGCCTGGAAACGATGCCTTATGAGGAACGGCTAAGGGAGCTGGGCATGTTTAGCCTGGAGAAGAGGAGGTTAAGGGGTGATATGATAGCCATGTTCAAATATATAAAAGGATGTCACATAGAGGAGGGAGAAAGGTTGTTTACTGCTGCTCCGAGAAGCGGACACGGAGCAATGGATCCAAACTACAAGAAAGAAGATTCCACCTAAACATTAGGAAGAACTTCCTGACAGTAAGAGCTGTTCGACAGTGGAATTTGCTGCCAAGGAGTGTGGTGGAGTCTCCTACTTTGGAGGTCTTCAAGCAGAGGCTTGACAACCATATGTCAGGAGTGCTCTGATGGTGTTTCCTGCTTGGCAGGGGGTTGGACTCGATGGCCCTTGTGGTCTCTTCCAACTCTATGATTCTATGATTCTATGATTCTATGATTCTCAAAATACTTAGAGAGTTACATTCAGACACCACAGTTAAAATCAGAACTGGGATGTCAGGCAACTATACTGACCCATGTGGTAGCGGTTTTTGTGATGAAGGCCATGAAAGCCAGGGAAAGATTTATGGATGACAATGTAAAGACCCCTTCATCGTCTGTTTAACTCATTGCTGGTTTTCCCTCTCTTTCTATTTTGTGGGATGAAGGTTTTGTTGGCATAGTATGTAATGAATTTTAATATTTTTAACTATTGTTGTGTTGATGTTTGTGTACAGGCATGGTCCTCACAATAAACGGATTTGTTGTTGTTGTTGTTGGTTTAGGGTTACGGTTAGGATTATGGTTAGGGTTTGGGTTGGGGTTAGCATTAGGGTTAGGGTTAGGGTTGGGGTTGGGGTGAATGACCACCGAAAGAACAATCCAAGCTTATTCGTCCTCTTCCTATTCAGATGGAACCCAAACACCTATGCTTGATTTGGGCTGATAAAAAACATTTCACTCTGCGATTTTTGAGTGAATGTGCATTCTAACCCCCAAAACAGCAATTTGAAATAAGCCCAATCAGGCCTTTCTCATCTTCTTTTTATGCAGATGGAACCCAAAGCACCTTTTTGCTGTGGTTGGGGGTGATTCTGGTCCACACCCCAAAAACACCATGCGAATTGAAATAAGACCAATCAAAGCTTATTCGTCTTCTGTATACACATATGGAAGCCAGGAGACTGTGTTGTTTTATTTTGGTCTCATTACACACACTTTGCGATTTCAGGGTCAATGTGCATTAACACCAAAGAACACGACATGAAATAAGCGAAATCCAAGATTCTTCTTTCTATGTAGCTGGAACCCAAAACAACCTGTTTGGCATTGTTTAGGCTTATTTTACTTCGCTTTGCTATTGTTAGTGTTAGTGTTAGTGTTAGTGTTAGTGTTAGTGTTAGGGTTAGGGTTAGGGTTAGGGTTAGGGTTAGGGTTAGGGTTAGGGTTAGGGTTAGGGTCAGGGTGAATGACCACTGAAAGAACAACCCAAGCTTATTTGTCCTCCTTCAATAGAGATGGAACCAAAACACCTATCCTTGATTTCTGCTGATAAGAAACATGTCATTCTGCGATCTTTGGGTGAATGTGCATTCTAACCCCAAAAACACCAATTTGAAATAACCCAATCACAGCTTTATCATCTTCTTTTTATGTAGATGGAACCCAAAGGACCTTTTTGCTTTGGTTGGGGGTGATTCTGGTGCACACCCAAAAAACACCATGTGAATTGAAATAAGACCAATCAAAGCTTATTCGTCTTCTCTCTACGCATATTGAAGCAAAAAGACGGTGTTGTGTTATTTTGGTTTCATTACACACACTTTGCGATTTCTGGGTCAATGTGCATTAACACCAAAGAAAACGACTTGAAATAAGCGAAATCCAAGATTCTTCTTTCTATGTAGTTGGAACACAAAACAACCTGTTTGGCTTTGTTTAGGTTTATTACACTTCGCTTTCCTAGGGTTAGTGTTAGTGTTAGTGTTAGGGTTACGTTTAGGTTTAGGGTTGGGGTTGGGGTTGGGGTTGGGGTTGGGGTTGGGGTTAGGGTTAGGGTTAGGGTTAGGGTTAGGGTTAGGGTTAGGGTTAGGGTTAGGGTCAGGGTGAATGACCACCGAAAGAACAATCCAAGTTTATTCGTCCTCCTTCTATTGAGATAGAACCGAAACACCTATGGTTGATTTCGGCTGATAACAAACATGTCACTCTGCGATTTTTGAGTGAATGTGCATTCTAACCCTAAAAACACCAATTTGAAATAAGCCCAATAAGGACTTTATCATCTTCTTTTTATGTAGGTGGAACCCAAAACACCTTTTTGCTTTGGTTGGGGGTGATTCTGGTGCACACCCAAAAAACACCATGCGAATTGTAATAAGCCCAATCAAAGCTTATTCGTCTTCTCTCTACGCATAGTGAAGCAAAAAGACAGTGTTGTGTTATTTTGGGCTCATTACACACACTTTGCGATTTCTAGGTAAATGTGCAGTAACACCAAAGAAAACGCCTTGAAATAAGCGAAATCCAAGATTCTTCTTTCTATGTAGGTGTAACACACAACAACCTGTTTGGCTTTGTTTAGGCTTATTACACTTCGCTTTGCTAGGGTTAGTGTTAGTGTTAGGGTTAGGGTTACGTTTAGGTTTAGGGTTGGGGTTGGGGTTGGGGTTGGGGTTGGGGTTGGGGTTGGGGTTGGGGTTAGGGTTAGGGTTAGGTTCGGGGTGAATGACCACCGAAAGAACAATCCAAGCTTATTCGTCCTCTTTCTGTTCAGATGGAACCAAAACACCTATACTTGATTTGGGCTGATAAAAAACATGTCACTCTGCAATTTTTGGGTGAATGTGCATTCCAACCCCAAAAACACCAATTTGAAATAAGCCCAATCAGAGCTATATCATCTTCTTTTTATGTAGATTGAACCCAAAACACCTTTTAGCTTTGGTCGGGGGTGATTCTGGTACACACCCAAAAAACACCATGCGAATTGAAATAAGCCCAATCAAAGCTTATTCGTCTTCTTAATACGCATATGGAAGCGGAAAGACGGTGTTGTGTTATTTTGGTCTCATTACACACACTTTGCGATTTCTGGGTCAATGTGCATTAACACCAAAGAACACGACTCGAAATAACCGAATTCCAATATTATTCTTTCTATGTAGCTGGAACCCAAAACAACCTGTTTGGCTTTTTTTGCCTTATTGATAAAGCTCTGATTGGGCTAATTTCAAATCCAAGATTCTTCTTTCTATGTAGCTGGAACCCAAAACAACCTGTTTGGCTTTGTTTAGCCTTATTACATTTCTCTTTGCTAGGGTTGGGGTTATGCTTAGGGTTAGGGTTACTGTTAGGGTTAGGGTTAAGGTTAAGGTTAAGGTTAAGGTTAAGGTTAAGGTTCGGGTTCGGGTTCGGGTTCGGGTTCGGGTGAATAACCACCGAAAGAACAATCCAAGTTTATTCGTCCTCCTTCTTTTTTATATATATAAATTTTTTATTGGTTTTACAAAATTTTTCAAACAATACAAACAAATAAAAAGACATACAAACATGTATAATTTCATAGCCCTTTTTTCATATCCCTTACTTCTCGGACTCCCCCATACCTCCCCTTCGTGCATCCCAATGTCCAAATTTCTTTCAGCAACTTCTAAATAATTTTATCAAATATATGTCTTGCTAATCTTTTCTTCAACTTAATCTTATGTCGCTGTAAAGAAAGGAGGAGGAGTGGCGTTATATGTCAGGGATGTGTATACCTGTGAAGAGATCCAAGATTTAGAACCTCAAAGCCAAAGTGAGAGCATTTGGGTCAAAATTAAGGAAAAGAAGAATAACAGAGACCTCATTGTGGGAGTTTACTATAGATCCCCAAGCCAAACGGAGGACATAGATGATGCCTTCCTGGAACAGATGGCCAAGCATGCAAAAGGAAGGGAGATAGTAGTAATGGGGGACTTCAATTACCCGGATATTTGTTGGACGTCAAACTCAGCCAAGAGCATAAGGTCAAACAGATTCCTCACTGGCCTTGCAGACAACTTCATTGTCCAGAAAGTGGGAGAAGCAACAAGAGGAACCGTCATTTTAGATCTGGTCCTAACCAATGTTGATGACCTGGTTAGTGGGGTAGATGTGGATGGATCATTAGGCGCGAGTGATCATGCTCTTCTGAAGTTTACTATACAGCGGAAAGGAGCAGCCAAGCATACTAGGACTCAATTTCTTGACTTTAAGAAAGCCGACTTCATAAAACTTAGGGAAGTGCTGAGTGAGATCCCATGGACAGCAATACTAAAAAGAAAGGGAGTTCATGGTGGCTGGGAGTTTGTTAAGAGGGAGATAGTAAAAGCACAACGTCAGGCAATACCAATGAGACGGAAACATGGAAGGTGCCTAAAGAAGCCAGGGTGGCTATCTAAAGAACTTTTAACTGAGTTAAGATTAAAAAAGGATGTGTACAAAAAATGGAAAAGGGGGGAAACCACCAAAGAGGAATTCAAACAAATAGCCAGCACGTGTAGACACAAAGTCAGAAAAGCTAAAGCACAGAATGAACTCAGGCTTGCTAGAGAGGTTAAAAGCAACAAAAAAGGCTTTTATGGGTATGTTCGTAGCAAAAGGAAGAACAAAGAAACAGTGGGGTCACTCAGAGGAGAAGATGGTGAAATGCAAACAGGGGACACAGAAAGGGCTGAACTCCTCAATGCCTTCTTTGCCTCAGTCTTCTCCGATAAAGAAAACAATGCCCAACCTGAAGAATTTGAAGCAAATGATTCAGCAAAGGAAACACAGCCCAGAATAACTAAGGAGATAGTACAAGAATACTTGGCTAGTTTAGATGTATTCAAGTCTCCAGGGCCAGATGAACTGCATCCAAGAGTATTAAAAGAACTGGCAGATGTGATCTCAGAACCACTGGCAGTCATCTTTGAGAATTCCTGGAGAACAGGCGAAGTCCCGGCAGACTGGAGGAGGGCAAATGTTGTCCCTATTTTCAAAAAGGGGAAAGGAGAGGACCCAAATAATTACCGCCCAGTCAGTCTGACATCAATAGCAGGGAAGATTCTGGAGCAGATCATTAAGCAAACAGTCTGTGAGCACCTAGAAAGGAATGCTGTGATCACCAATAGTCAGCATGGATTTCTTAAAAATAAGTCATGTCAGACTAACCTGATCTCGTTTTTTGACAGAATTACAAGCCTGGTAGATGAAGGGAACACAGTGGATGTAGCCTACCTTGATTTCAGCAAGGCATTTGACAAGGTGCCCCATGATATTCTTGTAAAGAAGCTGGTAAAATGCGGTCTTGACTATGCTACCACTCAGTGGATTTGTAACTGGCTGACTGACCGAACCCAAAGGGTTCTCATCAATGGTTCCTCTTCATCCTGGAGAAGAGTGACTAGTGGGGTGCCACAGGGTTCTGTCTTGGGCCCGGTCTTATTCAACATCTTTATCAACGACTTGGATGATGGACTCAAGGGCATCCTGATCAAATTTGCAGATGACACCAAACTGGGAGGGGTGGCTAACACCCCAGAGGACAGGATCACACTTCAAAACGACCTTGACAGATTAGAGAACTGGGCCAAAACAAACAAGATGAACTTTAACAGGGAGAAATGTAAAGTATTGCACTTGGGCAAAAAAAATGAGAGGCACAAATACAAGATGGGTGACACCTGGCTTGAGAGCAGTACATGTGAAAAGGATCTAGGAGTCTTGGTTGACCACAAACTTGACATGAGCCAACAGTGTGACGCGGCAGCTAAAAAAGCCAATGCAATTCTGGGCTGCATCAATAGGAGTATAGCATCTAGATCAAGGGAAGTAATAGTGCCACTGTATTCTGCTCTGGTCAGACCACACCTGGAGTACTGTGTCCAGTTCTGGGCACCACAATTCAAGAAGGACACTGACAAACTGGAACGTGTCCAGAGGAGGGCAACCAAAATGGTCAAAGGCCTGGAAACGATGCCTTATGAGGAACGGCTAAGGGAGCTGGGCATGTTTAGCCTGGAGAAGAGGAGGTTAAGGGGTGATATGATAGCCATGTTCAAATATATAAAAGGATGTCACATAGAGGAGGGAGAAAGGTTGTTTTCTGCTGCTCCAGAGAAGCGGACACGGAGCAATGGATCCAAACTACAAGAAAGAAGATTCCACCTAAACATTAGGAAGAACTTCCTGACAGTAAGAGCTGTTCGACAGTGGAATTTGCTGCCAAGGAGTGTGGTGGAGTCTCCTACTTTGGAGGTCTTTAAACAGAGGCTTGACAACCATATGTCAGGAGTGCTCTGATGGTGTTTCCTGCTTGGCAGGGGGTTGGACTCGATGGCCCTTGTGGTCTCTTCCAACTCTATGATTCTATGATTCTATGATTCTATGATTCTATGATTCTATGATTCTTTTTCTTTCTCAAAACCTCGCCATTTTAGCATTCATCTATTTTATAATAGTTCTTAAGATAGATTTTAAATTTCTTCCAATCCTTTTCCGCCGTCTCTTTCCCCTGGTCACGGATTCTGCCAGCCATCTCAGCCAGTGTCATGTAGTCCATCACTTTCATCTGCCATTCTTCCAGAGTGGGTAGATCTTGTGTCTTCCAATACTTTGCGATGAGTATTCTTGCTGCTGTCGTAGCATACATAAAGAAAGTTCTATCTTTTTTTAACACCAATTGGCCGACAATGCCCAAGAGAAAGGCCTCTGGTTTCTTAGGGAAGGTACATTTAAGTACCTTTTTCATTTCGTTATATATCATCTCCCAAAAGGCCTTAATCTTCGGGCACGTCCACCAAAGGTGATAGAAAGTACCTTCAGTTTCTTTACATTTCCAACACTTAAAGTGTTGGTGTTGACCTTTAAAGCCCTAAACGGCTTCGGCCCAGTATACCTGAAGGAGCGTCTCCACCCCCATCGTTCTGCCCGGACACTGAGGTCCAGCGCCGAGGGCCTTCTGGCGGTTCCCTCATTGCGAGAAGCGAAGCTACAGGGAACCAGGCAGAGGGCCTTTTCGGTGGTGGCGCCCGCCCTGTGGAATGCCCTCCCATCGGATGTCAAGGTGATGGACAACTACCTGACATTCAGAAAACATCTGAAGCTTTTAATGTATGATATTTTAGTGTTTTTTGGTTTCTGTGGAAGCCGCCCAGAGTGGCTGGGGAGGCCCAGCCAGATGGGCGGGGTACAAATAATAAATTATTATTATTATTATTATTATTATTATCAGGCAAATGGTAAATTTTTGCTAGCTTGACTGGGGTCGTGTACCACCTGTAAATCATTTTCATAATATTTTCCTTTAAGGCATTACATGCCGTGAATTTTATCCCGGTGTTCCACAACCATTCCCAGCCAGCAAACATAATGTTATAACCAATGTCCTGTGGCCACTTAATCATAGCTGATTTAACTGTTTCATCTTGTGTATTCCATTTCAGCAGCAAATTATACATTCTTGACAGATTCTTAGTATTGGGTTCTAACAGTTCAATTTCTAATTTTGATTTCTCCACCTGGTAGCCAATTTTCCTGTCTTGTTTATACACCTCCATTATTTGATAATAATGGAGCCAGTCTCGTACTTTGGGTTTCAATTTCTCGTGACTCTGTAACTTCAACTTATCTCTATCTTGTTCCAAAATTTCCCAATACTTTGGCCATTCCGCTTCCATATTAAGTTTTTTCAACGCCTTAGCCTCCAAGGGTGACAACCATCTAGGGGTTTTGTTTTCCAACAGATCTTTATATCTTATCCAAACATTATATAAAGCTTTTCTGACAATATGATTTTTAAAGGCCTTATGCACCTTAATTTTATCATACCATAGATATGCGTGCCAACCAAATGCATTATTAAAACCTTCCAAATCCAAGATGTCTGTATTCTAGAGGAGCATCCACTCTTTCAGCCAGCAAAACGCAGCTGCTTCGTAGTACAGTTTTAAGTCCGGCAGGGCAAATCCCCCTCTTTCTTTTGCGTCCGTCAGTATTTTAAATTTTATTCTGGGCTTTTTGCCCTGCCAGACAAATTTCGAGATATCCTTCTGCCACCTCTTGAAACAATCCATCTTGTCAAGAATTTGCAATGTTTGAAACAGAAATAACATTCTGGGCAATACATTCATCTTAATAACTGCAATTCGGCCTAACATGGACAATTTCAAATTTGACCATATTTCTAGATCTTTTTTAATTTCTGACCAGCATTTTTCATAGTTATCTTTATACAAGTTCAAATTCTTAGATGTCAAATGAACCCCTAGATATTTCACCTTCTTAACCACTGTCAAACCTGTTTCATTCTGGAACCTCTCCCTCTCCATGACTGTTAAATTTTTTTCCCAAAACTTTAGTCTTTTGTTTGTTCAGTTTAAATCCGGCTACTTGACCAAATTCTTGAATTAACTCCAACACCCTTTTTGTACTAGCATCTGGCTCTTGTAAAGTAAGTACTAAATCATCTGCAAAGGCCCTTAACTTATAATGTACACCTTTAACCTGCTGGTCATCTCTAATCATATTTAGCAACACCTCCAGAACAGAAATAAAAAGTAATGGGGAAATTGGGCACCCCTGTCGTGTCCCTTTTTCTATCTTAAATTCTTCAGTTATCACATTATTTACAATCAACTTGGCTTTTTGTTCAGAGTATATCGCACCCATACCATTCTCAAATCCTTGGCCTACCCCCATCCCATGAAGATTCTTTTTCATAAAACTCCAAGAAATATTGTCAAAGGCTTTCTCCG
Source organism: Podarcis bocagei (assembly GCF_964188305.1). Lineage (NCBI taxonomy): Eukaryota > Metazoa > Chordata > Lepidosauria > Squamata > Lacertidae > Podarcis > Podarcis bocagei. Next base: position 91,573,550 of record NC_138131.1, on the reverse strand, counting down.
CATCTACAAAGATCAGAACTGCTTTAGTGTTTATATTCACCTCCAATAGTTCCAAAATGTCAATTATGTTCCTCACGTTATCTGATAAATGCCTTTTTGGGAGAAAGCCTGCTTGGTCCCTATGAATCTTCTCCATCAACACTCTTTTCAGTCTTTTTGCCAAAATGTCTGCAAAAATTTTGTAATCCACATTAAGTAATGATATTGGGCGGTAGTTCTTAAGTTGAGTCTTTTCAGTCTCTGTCTTTGGTATGAGTGTAATATACGCTTCCTTCCACGATTCTGGCGCCCTTTTCCCCTTTAAGATCTCATTGCAGACTTCCTTTAACGGTTGTACCAAGCACTCCTTTAAAGCTTTATAGTATCTGGAAGTCAGTCCATCTGGTCCTGGAGATTTGCCCAGTTGCATGTTCTGAATGGCACCCTCTATCTCTTGTTCTGTTATTCTCTGGTTTAGATCCACCTTACTTTGATGAGAGATTTTTTGTAATCCATATTTTTTAAGGAATTCATCTATATCCTCTTCCTTCTGCGGTCCTTGTGAATATAATTTTTTAAAATAACTCAAAAAACAGTTTCTAATCTCATTGGGTTTAGATATATTCTTTCCATCCACTTCTAGGTTTGTAACTGTATTTAGTTTCTGTCTTTTCTTCAATTGCCAAGCCAGAAGCTTACCACATTTGTCTGCAGATTCGAATGTCTTTTGTCTCATTTGCTTTATCTTCCATTCAATCTCTTGGTTCATCAGTTCCATATATTGTGTCTGATATAGCTTAATCTCTCTCAAAATCTCCTGGGACTTTGGTTTTGATCTCAATTTCTTCTCTCCTTCTTTTATCTTTTCCAGGATCTTTTCCTTCTTCTCATTTTGCTTTCTCTTTTTTACTGAATTTTGTTGAATTAAAAATCCTCGCATCACAGCTTTACTTGCGTCCCAGATCACTCTTTTTTCTACATCATTTTTTAAATTTATTTCGAAATAGTCCTTTAAAGTTTTTTGGGCCTTTCTGTGGATCTCCTCATCTCGAAACAGGGTGTCATTCATCCTCCATCTAAATTGACCAGTTGTTGTAGGTTTCATCTCCATCTTCACGGCGTTATGGTCGGAGCAAGTCTTTGGGCAGATTTCCACTTTCTTGATCTTCGGAGCCAGCCCACTAGTAATCCAAATTTGGTCAATTCTGGTCCAAGTCATCATTGCTTGAGAGAAAAAAGTTCCCTCTCGAGAGAGAGGGTTCCTTGTTCTCCAAATATCTATTAAGTCCATATTTTCAGTCATTTCAAAAAAGGTCTTTGGAAGTCTCCCTTCCTTGGAGATTGTCTGTCTTTGTGCCTTGTCCATATTTGTAGAAACCACACCATTCATGTCTCCCATGATTACCACATTGTAGTCCAAATAGTCCATCAGAGTTTCATGCAACTTCTTAAAAAATTCCGCCTTCCCTTCATTTGGTGCATAGATTCCAACTATTAACAGTTTTTCTCCTTGTATTTGTATTTCAATTGCCAGGTATCTTCCTTGTTCATCTTTAAACATCATTTTTGGGGCCAATTTCTCCTTTGCATAAATCACCACTCCTCTTTTCTTAACTTTATCCGATGAGATGAATTCCTGTCCTAATCTTTTGTTTATAAGTAGTTTCCTGTGTACCCTGGTCACATGAGTTTCTTGTAAACAGATCAAATCCAATTGTTCTCTTTTCAAAATATGAAAAACTTGGCGTCTTTTCGTAGGAATGTTCAGCCCATTACAATTCCAACTAAGGAATTGCAGGGCCATCTTGTTATTTGTCTTCTACTCCTCCAACCGCTCCAAGTTGCTGCTCTTCCTCTGACGGTGGTTTAAGTCCAAACGATAAATTCAGAATGTCCACTGCTCCTTTTACCTCTAAAATTGGGTCTACCGTTCCCTTCTGCAAATCCTCGTGGTTTCTCTCCAAAAACTTCTCTTTGTCTTGAACTGTTTTTATTTTCACCTTCTTTCCCTTGTAGTTGAAGGACAGTCCTTGTGGAAACTCCCACCTAAAAGGTATGTTGTTCCTTTTCAGCAGGTAGACCAGGGGCAGAGGGGAGAAAAAGTGACTTTATTAACCTGCATGACTTATTGAGAGAAAAAAGTTTTCCGCTGCCTTAATCTCCTGAAACGGACTGCCAAAGTAAAGTACCAGGACAGTGATCTGCATTTAGAAACTTGTTACAAAGTTACATAGTTGGAGTGCTACTTGATACAAAGTTTTGGGGCTTTGCTGCAACAATTTATTGGACAGTGTTGATAGAGAAACTATATAGAAAAAGTGTTGCAGCATTTATACAGAGGATTCCTGGTTTCTTTGTTCTTTATTCTTTGTCTTTTTCAGTTGGACATTTTGGATTGCTCCCTCTAGAGGGTTGAGGAGTAACAATTGCAGAGCAACGGAATAGGACAGTGGGATTTTCCATCAGGAAACTGCTCCTGTGAGAAAGTCCTTGGGATATGAGTGGCCCAGCAGACGAGATAACAACTAGAGCTAAAGCAAAACAAGCACAAAAGAAAAGGGGCTCAATATCAAGTGTAACACCAGCAGGAGCAGCCGGGCAAGAAAAAGTGACAGCTGCTTCCATGGATTCAATGACACAGGCGTTACTCAAGATAAACCAATCTTTAGAAGCCTTGACAAAGCAGAGTACAGAAAACTCACAAAAATTAACCGAATTAACATCAAGGCTGGACTTGAATACGAAAAGTGTGACATCTAACACAGAATCTATAAATAAGTTGATTGAAGAAAATTCTGCAACACTCAAGATTGCAGAGGACGCCAGAAATATTGCTGAAGAGACACAGGGAAAATTAGAACCGATCTCCAAAAAAGTGAATGAACATGATGCGGCCTTGTCTTTGCTGGAATTACAGAGAAAGGAGAGAAATTTGAAATTAAGATTAGTTCCTGAAAGTGAAGGGGACAGCCTTGTGGAGTTCCTTACACAAGAGTTTTCTGACTTTTGGCAGGAAGAATTGGAGGAAGAATTCAAGATAACAACAGCATTCAGACTGGGCAGGAGACAGAATAGAAAGACCCCGAGGGATTGTCTGATTACTTTCAGATCCAAGGAAGAAAGAGACAAAATACTAAACCTACATTACCAAAAGGCCTTGGAAATTGAAAATTCTCATATACAAATCTTTAAGGACATCCCTAAATACATCCTGGAGGTGAGAGCCTTCTATAAAGATCTGGTCTACCTGCTGAAAAGGAACAACATACCTTTTAGGTGGGAGTTTCCACAAGGACTGTCCTTCAACTACAAGGGAAAGAAGGTGAAAATAAAAACAGTTCAAGAAAGGGAGCGCCTTCAGCCTCTCAGCAGCCTGCCAGCAAGCGGCCGCCCATCAGCTGATCCTCCGGCAGCGGATCGGAGCGACGCGCCCCTGCCTGAATCTACCTCCGTGCTGGTCTCTCGGGTGCGAGCAGCCACCGCGCTCAAGGCTTACGAGCCGCGCCGCCGAAGCGCCACTGTCCGCATCTTCCCCACGAGCCATCGGCACATCGCTGGTGCCGCGCCGCTTTGTTTGACCCTCCCTGGACGGATCGCCATAGTGAGCAGCTGCAGCGCTCACTGAAGGTTACAAGGGGGAACGGGAGGCTATTGGGGAGCGTGGTGAGGGGTAGCGGCCACGAAGCCTCAGGGCCGGAGAGTCCTTTTGCGGGTACGCGGGGGGCTTTTGCAGCGACTGTTGCAGATTGCAGCGTCCTGGTTGCCTAGCCAACGGTCGCCATTTTGATTGAACCACGTGGCTTTAGAAGCGGCCATTTTAGTAGAGGCATCTCTAGTTGGGAGCGCATAGAGGCTTAGTGCTTCCCTTCTTACCTGGCTGAGAAGTCCCTCTTTAATTTAATTTAATTTGCCTCCGCCCACGTGGCCTGGGGGCGGCCTTTTTAAACTAGATCTGCTACCTAGCCTGGTTTGAGGAAAGCATTCGCAGTCATAGTGATTTAGCTGGTACTGAATTATATTTGAGGTTGTATAGGCTATAACCTAGCCGGTTTTTCCGGCCGCTTTCCCAGCATTTACAATTATTTATAATTATTTGGTGGTTGGCGCTAAATTAATTTGAGCTGATTTAGTATTTGATAGCCTTACGCGTTGTATTTAAAAGGACATTTGGTGGTTTATAAGGCTATTCCCAAAGTGGTTGTCAATTGTACTGGTTGCTAATATATTAATACAGAATATCTTGCTTGGTTGACAAGGGCTACCTGACCCCATTGACCGCAATTCCTGCTGTGTTTCGTTGCTTATCCAGGCCGCCTCTGCCTGGAAATTCATTTAGCAGGTTAGACTGATAGTGATATAGCCCCAGTTACATAAATAATTATAAATAAGTAATCACATATATATATACATAAATAAATAAATAAATAGAAATCAAGCATAAATAAATAAATAATAAATAAATAAATAAATAATAATAATAAAATAAATAAAATTAAATTAAAAAACAAGCAAACATATAAATAAACAAATAGGTAAACAATAAATAAATAAAATAGACACTCGATTTGCTTACTAACTTGACTTGACTTGCGCCCCCCCCCCGAGGCACTGCTTTCAGCTTGGTCATGGAGGGCAGCAGCAACCCCCAACAATCTCAGCGTGGCAACGCCCTAATGCCAACAGGCCCTTGTAACCCTCAGGCCTTGGCCCAGCTTTTTTCCGCGCTGCAATCATTCTACGCGCAGTGCAGGGCACCTATCACTCCCTCTCCGAACATTGTCGAGGTGTCACAAGATTGCATACCAGACACCCCCCCAGTCAGCAGGGTCAGGATGGTCCCTCCACTAGTGCAGCTAACGTGGTTGAGCAGGCCCCCAGCAGGCCACGGACGCGCCTACAAGCTGCTAGAACTGAAATATCTAAGTCAGGTCCACTGAAAGGCAAGGCACCAGCTAAAAAACCTAGGGCGAGCAGACAAAAGGCCAGGCCGGCGGTGGCCTCTACATCAGCCCCGCGCCAGGAGGTGATTGATGTTCCCAGTGTTTTCCAGGATAACCCTAGGCAACCAAGCACATCGGAGGAGTCATCTTCTGAGGAGGAGCTGCCCCCTCAGCAGGTGGCCGCTGCCAGCGACCCGGCCCCCCGTGACAACGCTCCACGGGGCGGAAAGCGGAAGGCGAAGAAGAAACACCGGTCGAAGAAAAGCAAGAAGAGGGACACTTCGGACTCCGAGGAGGAAACAGGTACCTCTTCATCAGATGGGGATAGTGACGCCCCAATGGAGGCATATTGGGGGGAGGGGGAGGACACTGGAGCACCCCAGTGGGTGCATGAGCGGAGGGCAAACTCACACAGGAAGACATTTAACGGCACGCTTGATTGGAAGGATGGGGCTCTGGTTCCAGACGTTAAAGTCTCAACCAACGCTGCCACTGACTTTATTCTGGGGAACCACCTCTCTAAGAGGAAGAGGAATAAGATATTGAATGGCAATTATGTAGATATGTTTTCCTTGCTGCCCCCAGCTCAGGTCAAGGGAAAAGGGGAAAAAATTAAGTACTATGGGAAAAGGAGGTACAGGGTACCCCGGGTAGAGCGAACGTTCGAGAATTGGCTTAATGGCTATCAAGTGTTTATGGCTGTGGTGTCAAGTTGCTATCCCAAGAGGGGCGCGCACCTCGTGTCCTACCTGGCACACGTCAGGAGGGCACGGGAGATGGCAGGAGCTGCTTTGGCGTATGATGAAGACTTTCGGAGGAATGCCTCGCTGCTGTCTTCAACGCGCTGGGACCAAAAGGACAACAATTGCTGGTTTGAACATGTGGGGCCCAATATTGAGAAGAAAGCCGCTCAACAGCCAAAATCTGGTAAGGTGGAGACCCAACGCCGTAGGCAGTGCTGGGACTTCAACAAGGGTACCTGTCAGTGCGTTACTTGTAAGTACTTGCACGAATGCGATAGGTGCCTAGGCAGCCACCCAGCAGTCAACTGCTTCAAAGGGAGGCAGCAGCCCTTTCGGGGAGGCAGGGGTCACCTCTCCTGGGGAAACAGGGGTGGCCCCGCCGGACCTGCAGCCCCCTCCCAAGGGCCAACTGGGGCTCGTTACTAACATCTCCCTAGGCCTTGCGTGCTCTCCGATAAAATTGGAGCCCTTGAGAGCATTGTTAAAGTTCTATCCAAATAGACGTGCAGCCCACCTACTGGATGAAGGGTTTTCTGAAGGTTTTAGAATTCCGGTTGCCTTCACACCCAATTCCAGTTGCCCCCCTAACCAGAAATCAGTATTAGAAAGGCCCGACATCGCGTTTAAAAAGATACAGAAGGAGATTACAGCCGGCAGGGTGGCCGGTCCATTCGCAACTCCGCCTATCGAAGGGCTTCATATCTCCCCCCTTGGTATTGTCCCAAAGAAGGCCCCCGGTGAATTTAGAATGATACACAACCTGTCCTATCCCAAAGGATCCTCGGTTAATGACGCCATTCCCCAAGAGATTTGCACGGTGAAGTATTCGTCTTTCGATCAAGCTGTGCGGTTGGTGCGGAGCTTCGGCAGGGGCGCCTTTTTGGCAAAATGCGACATCGAGTCAGCATTTCGCCTACTCCCGGTTCATCCGGAAGACTACCACTGGTTGGGTTTCAAATTCCAGGGAGCTTACTTCATTGACAAAGCTATGCCCATGGGTTGTTCTGTTGCCTGTGCTGCGTTCGAGACCTTCAGCACATTCTTGGAATGGGCCCTAAAGTTTAGAACTGGCTCTCTGGGGGTGGGTCATTATCTCGATGATTTTATTTTGGTGGCAAGTGACGCTGGGGAGTGCAGGTCCCTCCTCCTGGCCTTCGAGTCCTTAGCTAGGGAACTGGGTGTCCCTCTGGCAAGCGAGAAGACCGAGGGCCCGGTCACTACCATGACCTACCTGGGCATTGAACTTGACACCGTTGCCCAAACCTCGCGATTACCGGCTAAAAAATTGGTTGCCTTAAGAGAGCTTATCGGCCAAATACTGCCCCTAAAGAAGGTCACCTTGAGGCAAATTCAATCCCTCCTGGGGCACCTCAACTTCGCCTGCCGTGTAATTTCCCCCGGTCGTCCGTTCTGTGGCCGCCTAGCAAAGCTGTCCACGGGCTTACGGTCACCCCATCATAGGGTACGCTTATCCAAGGCAGTAAAGGCGGACCTCCTTGTTTGGTTGCAATTCCTGGGTGGTTTCAACGGCATATCGCTTTGGCAGGATAGTTTGGTGCTGCAGTCTGATTTCCAAGTACATTCGGATGCGGCCGGGTCCTTAGGTTTTGGGGTCTACTTCAGGGGCCAGTGGTGTGCCCAGCACTGGCCTCCCTCCTGGCAAGGTAAACCAATACTACGTGACTTGACATTCTTAGAATTCTTTCCCATCGTGGTTGCAATTCACTTATGGGAAGACCAGTTCAAGAACCATAGGGTCTGTTTCTGGACGGACAATCTAGCGGTCGTGTCAGTTTTGAATAAACAATCGTCACGCTCACCCAGAGTAGCGTCCCTTTTACGGTACTTTGTCCTCTCCTGCCTGCGGTTGAACCTTCACGCTTCAGCCAAGTTCGTCCCTGGTATTGATAATAACATCGCGGATGCTCTATCTCGTTTCCAGATGGAACGCTTTCGCTCATTGGCGCTGGATGCGCAGCAGCAGCCGCAACCATTCCCGGAGCACCTCTGGAATATTGGCAACGAGAAGCAATAAAGGAGTATTGTCTGCGCTAGCGCCTTCTACCCTGAGATCGTATAATAAGGCGTGGCTAGACTTCACATCCTTCCGCATCAAAAAGGGACGGTCCAAGCCAGGCAGGCCACCGTCCAAGTCTGAAGTCATAGAGTACTTGGTCCACCTTAGAGATCTTGGCCGGGCCCCCAAAACCCTCAATATTCATTCAGCAGCTATATCCTTCTTTTCTAAAACTTTATTTTCTGTGGATCCCTGTTCGCATTTCGTTGTGTGTAAGATGCTTGAGGGCTGGCGCAGGTCCAGGCCTCATGGCCGGGACAGGAGAAGGCCAATAACTTTAGATATACTCACCCAAATCCGTAGGAAGCTGAGGGCCCTGTGTTGGTCAAGATATGAAGCCAGATTATTTTCAGCAGCGTTTTCTTTCGCATTTTTTGGCGCCCTACGCATAGGCGAAGTGGTTTGTGAGGACCGCGCAGCGTCCAGGGGGCTACTACTTGAGGACGTAACTGTGGGCAGTGCTCATGTAATGTTAAGAATCCGTAGTTCGAAGACTGATCAGCTTGGCAAGGGAGCCTTGGTTCGCCTCCAGGCGACTCAAAAGGCGGGCCCTTGCCCTGTAAAGGATGCTAGAAAATACCTGTGTGTAAGACCAGAATCTAGTGGCCCCTTTTTCTTGCATTCCGACGGTTCCTCCCTCTCAAAGCAGCAGTTCACGAGGGTCATGCGCAAAGCAATTGCCGCCATCGGGCTTCCCCAAGAGGAGTACGCCGCGCACTCCTTTTGCATTGGGGCGGTGACCACCGCCGCCCATATGGGCTTACCGGCTGAAAGAATTATGGACATGGGGCGCTGGAAATCCAACGCATTCCAGGGTTATATACGGTAGACCTTCTAAATTCCCCTCAGCTTTCCCCCCGGGCACTCCTCCTGATCCGGTTCTCCGATTCTCTCTTTTCAGGTACTGGTGTGGTTCGACTGTGGATCCTCGGCCACAGCATCGTATATTGGGCAAAGCGGCGCGCCGAACAAAGGGGCTGGGTTAAAGAGCTACGGCTACCCAGCTGGGTCAAACTATCATGGATCACTAGGAGGGGTATGCGTTGGGAAGAGTTTTTCCCAGTTGTATCCAAAAAAATCGCTGCCGAGGGCCCACCCAGTGCCTTGGTCGTCCAGCTGGGCGAGAACGACTTGGCGTATAGGAAAGGGGTGAACTTGATGTGGAACATTATCAATGACTTGGAATTGTTGAGGGCATCCCATGAAAACATTACAATAATTTGGTCATCTTTGCTGGAAAGGCGATGTTGGCGGGATGCAGAGAAACCCGTGGCTGTGAATAAAGCTAGGAGGATTGTGGAGCGCACGGTGGCACGTAGAGTGGCCGCATGGGGCGGTCGGGTCATTCAGCACCCATGCATACGGTTTGACAAGGAAATGCTTTATCGCTGGGATGGCGTGCATCTATCTGATGCGGGAAATGATATTTGGTTGGCTGATATTTTTCAAGGTGTTAGGGATTGGTTACAGGTCTGAGGGTATTGGCGGCGAGCCGGCTTGAGGCTCGGTGGCGGTAGGCATTGGCCGGGGTATTGTCATGCAGATGAGGTTGGGGGGGAGGAACGCCATCACCCCCCCAATGCTTGAAGGGTAGTTCGTTAAAGGACTCCGAGGGGCGACGCCTCGTCCGAAACCTACGGAGGCTAGGGCCTAAAGCGCGCCCCCGAGCGGTAACCCCTCGGGGAGCGCCTAGGGATACGCATCTCAGGTGGCTCCCCCTGTTGGTGTTTAACCCTTCCCGGTCAGACCGGATAGTCGGTTAGGGGCCAATGCCTAAAGCCAATACCCTTCATTTCCTGTAATCAATAAAGTTGTGGCCATTTTCGCCCATTAACCTAAAACGCTGTGTCCGTTGTCTTTATTTATTCCACCTGTGGGGGGGGGGGAGGGAATAGCCACGCAATGCCCCTTCCGATCGTCAGGAGGAGGGGGGGTTGCGGGATCACGACCCCGCCCACACTCGCTCTCGCGAGGCTGGCGCCAGCCTCGCGGGAGACAGGGATTCCCCCAATTAGCATCCCCTGTGGCGCCAGCCAATCGGCTGGCGGCAGGGGCGGGCCTTAGAAAGGCCACTTAAGGTCGGGGCAGCCCTCGGCTTGCCCCTTTTCACCCTGGAGACGACGCGGTTTCCCACCCACCCGCCCTCTAGGTTTTGCCACTGACCTTGCTATGGGCTTTGGCTGGTCGCCGCAAGGGGCCTGGTAGGAGTTTTTCCATTTGGCTAATTGGCTGGTTTTGTGAGCCACTTGGTTTTTTCGCCTACCTCATAGCAAATCGTCACAACTCCCTCGGTTTTGGCGGTAGGCATTGGCCGGGGTATTGTCATGCAGATGAGGTTGGGGGGGAGGAACGCCATCACCTCCCCCAATGCCCCAAAGCCAATACCCTTCATTTCCGGTAATCAATAAAGTTGTGGCCATTTTCGCCCATTAACCTAAAACGCTGTGTCCGTTGTCTTTATTTATTCCACCTGTGGGGGGGGGGGAGGGAATAGCCACGCAAAAGCGAAATCACCCCCACACCATGCAAAACTAAGGTTTAACTGGCTTTGGGGTTTCTGCGCAATTTACTTTTCCCCTCTTGTCGGGGGTTTCTGGTGGTATTTCTTCTGCTTCTCACATTTCTACTTCTTTTCTTTTCTTTTCTTTTTTAATAAAGTTTATTGGTACAACAAGAAAAAAGAAAAAGAACACAAGTACCAAATTACGCACAAGAATAACCATAGACACATAATTTTCTTAGCAAATAATAAAACATCTATTGGTCTTAACACTAAAGAACCAACCTCCCTTCTATTCCATATTTCAAATTCATATTACTTATTGCCAATACACACTTTTATCATAATTAAACTTATTCTTAATACCGTATTTTTTGCCCTATAGGATGCACTTTTTCCCCTCCAAAAATGAAGGGGAAATGTGTGTGCGTCCTATGGGGCGAATGCAGGCTTTCGCTGAAGCCTGGAGAGCGAGAGGGGGTCGGTGCGCGCCGACCCCTCTCGCTCTCCAGACTTCAGGAGAGCCCCAGCGCCAGCCCCACAAGGTTGGGGGACAGAGGGAGGCGGAACGCCGCCATCCTGCTGTCTCCCGAAGTGGTTTGGAGGCTGACAGCGGGGAGACCCCACTGCCAGCCCCGCAAGCTCCGGGGACAGCGGGGAGGCGCAGCGCGTCATCCCGCTGTCCCCGGACCTGATCTGAAGGCGGGCAGCGGGGAGAAGAGCGCTTCTCCCTGCTGCCGGCCCCACAAGCGCCTGGGGGAAAAATAATTTCCCCCCCCTTTATTTCCCCCCCAAAAAAACTTGATGCGTCCTATGGGCCGGTGCGTCCTATGGGGCGAAAAATACGGTAAATATAATTTCTTATATCTACCTTGCAACTATTACTCGAATGCTGCAACAGAATTTAAACTACTATATTTATTTTTCAGATATTCTTTGAAAACCTTCCATTTTGAAACAAATTCCTGTTTTGATTTATTCTTTATTTTTTCTGATAAACCATCTAATTCGGCATATTCTGTCAGCTTTTGAATCCAATCTTGTATAGAGAGGATTTCATTACTCTTCCATTTTGCTGCGATCAAAACTCTTGCTGCTGCTGTCACATATAAAAAGATACCCTTCCTCTTTTGTGGAATATCTAAATCTGTTATTCCCAGGAGGTAGGCCTCTGTTTTTTTATTGAAAGAGATCTTTATCATTTTTTTGCAGTTCTGCATGTATACTCTCCCAGAATACCTGTATTTTCCTACATATCCACCACATATGGTAGAATGTTCCTGAGTCCCCGCATTGCCAACAATTACTTGACACATTTTTATACATTTTTGAAAGTTTCCATGGTGTTAGAATACCATCGATGTTGCATTTTTTGAAAGTTCTCTCTAATCGTGTAACAATTTGTGAATTTCCAATTGATCTTCCATAAATTTTCCCATTGTGCCATGGTTATTGAATGGCCAAAATTCTGGAACCACCTCACCATTGCCACTGTTACCTCCTCCTCCTTGACTGTCCAGTCAAGGAGGAGTCGATAAGTTTTGGAAAGAGTTTTTCTTTTAGAATTTACCAGATCAGATTCGAATCGGGAAATTTCTGTTGAGAACCCCTTTTGTTTGTCAGATTTAATTTTTTCAAATAACTGATGGTATTGAAACCAGTCTGAGATGTGTTCTCTTATTTCCTCAAAGTTTTTAAATTTTATTTGGTAATCTCCATTTTTTAGAAGTGTTTTATATGTTGGCCAGCTTTCCTGGTTTTTTTTTCCGTTTTACTGCTATGGCTTCTATTGGAGAAGTCCACCACGGGACTTTAGGCTCCATCAGGTCTTTATATTTTTCCCATACAGCAAAGAGTGACTTTCTTATTATATGGTTGGTAATTTTTTAATGAATTTTCGCTTTTCCATATATCAGGTAGGCGTGCCATCCCCAACAGTTGTCAAAACCTTCCAGGAGGTCCGAATCCTGCAACGTGCACCAATCTTTTAGCCAGGTGAAACAGGCTGCCTCGTAGTAAAGTTTTAGGTCGGGTAGAGAAAAGCCTCCTCTCTCTTTTATGTCTATTAAGATCAGGTGTTTAATCCTAGGTTTCTTCCCTTCCCACAGGAATTTGGAAATTTCTCTTTGCCATATCTTGAGACAACCTGCTTCGCCCAGTATTGGAATCATTTGAAATAAAAAGATGAATTTTGGAAGCACATTCATCTTTATAATGGAAATCCTACCCAGAAATGTTAATTTTAGTTTACTCCAGGTTACAAAGTTTTTTCTAATCTCTAACCAAGTTTTGGTGTAATTATCCTGAAATAAGTTTATGTTCTTGGGGGTGATCCAAATACCCAAGTGTCAGAGCCGCTTCCAGGTCCCAGCTCACAGAGGACCACGCTAGCCGGCAGTATTGTACAAACTTCTTTATTGAGTTACAGTTTCCATTTTCAAGCCGCAGCGCGCAGCTCTACGTCTTAGAAGCTAGACCGGCAAAGCTCCGTCTGAGTCTCCGCCTCCTGTACACCAACTTAATACTCTAGCCTTACTCCACCTCTTCCGTCTTTCCTTTCTCCTCTGGGTCCCTCTACCCCCCGTGGTCTCTTCCTTCCTGGACTCTTCTGACGCTGACCCCCCCGACTCTTCTCCCTCCTTGCGGCGGGCTTTAGGACCTGGCTCCCTGTCCGGGCTGCTTACTGTGCCGCCTTCCTGTGCATTTGAACTTGGCGCGCGCGCGCAGCCTTCAACCTTCCTCTTGACTGTTTCCTCGCTCCCCGATGGAGGTGTGGCCAATCCTAACTCCTGCCCTCCCGCTTGCGGCGAGCCGCCAGATCCCGATACCTGGGACCCCTCCCCCCTACTGCGCTCTGGTGGGGAAGCTGGTCCCGATTTCCAACTGCTGCTCTCTGAGTCCCCTCTGGTCCCTTCTACCTGGGGTGTCCCCCTAGGCGCCCCCCTTGCTCTGACCACTGGCGCCCCTTTCTGTGAATCTTCCGACTCACTGGAAAGACTTGGAGATCTCGGGCCGCTGTCATCGCTCATTTTACCTTCGGATTCCTCCCCCTCGCTCTCTGTTTCCTCCCTTTCCTGTGCCTCTGCTCCTGAACCCCTGACATCCATCCCCCCTCGAAGCCCCCCCTTCCCCCTCCCCTCCTTCAGGCGTGGGTGCTGGGTGCTCCGTTGATATGGGGGTGAGTGCCGGATACAGTTCATTCCCCGTGGCGTACATCCAACTGGATAAGTCCGGCTCTTCCTCCTTGCACTCGCCGACATCGATCTCCTCTGCTTCCATCTCTGTGCCGCCGTGCTCGAACCCAAGGTCCTCCCCGAACACGTCCATGTCCGTCTCTCCCTCGGTCCCTTCTGGGGACGTTGCTCGCCCGGGACCCTCCAGCCACTTCCTGCGCCACTGCTCCTCTGGTCGGTCATCCCACCAATACGAGGGTTCTGAGGCAGATCCCGAGGGTGACCCCTCCGGGGAACGTGTGTTCAGTGTCGGTTCCTCGTCCGAGTCGAACCCCTGGAACGTGCTGGCTGAAAGCGTGGGTGTGAAAAGCCAGTCGTCGAAAAACTCGGCTGGCATGGGCCTGTGTGGGAAGAGGGCATGAAACTCGTCTTTTAGCAGAGGTTCTTCCAAAGCGTAGCCCAGCACCCAGCTGTTGGCACTGACTGGGGTGCCTTCTCTGGCGAGAAGGTATTCCACTCCGTCTTCCCCCCATCTTGAGTCTAAAATCTCTGTGACCTCGTTGATGGGCTCCCCCTCTGGTGACCCCCCCTGCGTGGTCCTTTCCCTGAGCGGGCTTGGTGCCGTCCCTGGCTCCTGAAATCTGTGCGGTGCCTTGTAGGGAGTGAGCACTGATCTATGGAAAACCGGATGCATCCTGGATCCCTCCGGAAGTGTCAGCCGGAAAGCCACCGGGTTGACCTGTGCCTCGACTTGGTAGGGCCCTAGCTGCTTATGGCCGAGCTTCTTTTTCGCTAACGATCTGGCCGGCACTGCCTGGGCTGCCAACCAAACCCAGTCTCCCACCTGTATTTCTTCCCCAACCCTCCTGTGTCTGTCAGCCTGCAGTTTGTATGCGTGCTTAGCTAGCTCTAACTGCCTTCGAAGCTGTTCGTGGACCTCCTGCAACTCTGACGCGAAGGCGTCCGCTGTCTGTGGCTCCCCCTCCCCCACTCTCTCTAATCCTGGGAAGGTTCTGGGATGCCTCCCATTGTTGGCGAAGAACGGCGTCACCCCCGTGGACACGTGCTTCGTGTTGTTGTAGACGAACTCGGCGAGTGGCAGGTAGTCCACCCACGTTGCAGGCTGCTGATTTGCGTAACATCTCAGGTACTGCTGCATGATGGCATTGACCCGCTCCGCTTGCCCGTTGGTCTGCGGGTGTCTCGCCGACGCTAGGTTGATCTTGACGTTCAGGATGCCCATCAGCTTCTGCCAGAAGTTCGAGATGAACTGCCGCCCCCGGTCGGACAGTATAGACCGTGGCAGACCGTGAACCTTGAACACGTGATCTATGAACAGTTTGGCTGTCTGTTCCGCCGTGGCCACCTTCGCACACGGAATGAAATGTGCCATTTTGGTTAACAAGTCCACCACCACTAGCACTGCTGTCTTGCCCCTCGAGCTGGGCAGATCCGTGACAAAGTCCAGGGCCACTCTCTCCCACGGTTCGAGCGGAGTTTGCAGCGGTTCCAGCAGTCCCGCCGGCGGTTTGTGCACTGGCTTAGCCCTCTGGCAGGTGTCGCACCTCGCGACGTAATCCGCGACTTCCCCCTGCATCTTGGGCCACCAGAAGTCTCTGGCGACTAATTCTATCGTCTTCTCTGTGCCAAAGTGCCCGGCGGTGGGTGCGTCGTGCAACTGCTGCAGTACCTTAGCGCGGAGTTCGTCTCCCGGCACGTAGAGGGCCCCTTTGCGCATGAGCAACCCTTCGCGTATCTGGAACTCGCCGCCCTTCGCCGTGCCCCTGTGCACCTCCTCCATCTTCGCTCGTGCGAAAGAGTCGTCCTGCAGCGCGCGACATACCACATCCAGGTCGACGGTTGCGGAAGCGCACGCCCACGTTTCTGGTGCGAAAATGTGCTTGGCCGCCGCTGGCGTTGCCTCCTCGAGGTATTGCGGCTTCCTGGACAGTGCATCCGCCATGATGTTGGTGTCACCTGGGACGTACTCTATCCTGAAGTTGAAGTCCGCAAAGAACTCCGCCCAACGTAAGTGCCTCTGGTTCAGGAACCTCGCCGTGCGCCAGTACTCCAGATTCTTATGGTCCGTGCGGACCTGCACTGTCTGTTTGGCTCCGATCAGGAAGTGCCTCCACGCCTTGAATGCTGCATGAATGGCAAGCAACTCCCTGTCACAGATGGTGTAGTTCTGCTCCGAATTGCTGAGCTTCCTGGAGTAGAAGGCGCACGGCCTCCAATCCCCATGTGGATCTTGCTGCAACAGGACTGCTCCCACGGCCCTGTCTGAGGCGTCTGTCTCAACCCTCATCGGTTTGCTAGGATTTACATGCAGCAGCTGCTCTTCGGACGAGAAGAGACACTTGAGTTTCTGAAAGGACTGCTCCGCCTGCTCCGTCCAGATGAACTTCTTCTTCTTGGAGCTGAGCGTGTCGGTAATGGCCGCCGTCTGCATCGCGAACCCCTTGATGAACTTTCGATAGAAGTTAGCAAAGCCGACAAACCGCTGGACCTCCTTCCGGTTGCGCGGGCTCTTCCAGTCCAACACTGCGCGAACCTTGGCGCTGTCCATGGCGAGCCCCTTGTCCGACAATTTGTAGCCCAGGAAATCCACCTCCGTCATGTCGAACTGACACTTCTCCAGCTTGGCGTACAGTCTATGCTCCTGTAGCCTTTGCAGAACTTCCTTGACGTCTCTGTCGTGAACCTCCTGCGATTCTGAAAATATCAGGATGTCGTCCAGGAAGCAGACACACTTCTTGTAAAGGAGCCCCGCTAACACGTGATGCATGAAAGCTTGAAAACAGTGGGAGCCATTTTGTAATCCAAAGGGCATAACTCTGTATTCGTAGGTGCCCAGGGGCATGAACATGGCCGTCTTCCACTCGTCGCCCTCCCGTATGCGAATAAGATTGTACGCCCCTTGCAGATCCAACTTGGTGAACACGCGTCCTTTGCGCACCGTCGCGAGGAGGTCGTCGATCTTGGGCATGGGGAAAGCCGTGGGCTTGGTTTTCGAGTTCAAAATGCGATAGTCCACCACCAGCCTTTTTGGGGGCGTGTCCTTCTTCTTCACAAAGAATACGGGACTGCCCCCCACTGCCTGGGACTCCCGGATGAACCCGCGCTTCAAATTATGATCTATGAACTCCCTGAGTTCCTGTAGTTCATCTTCAGACATGGAATACAGGTTCCCTGTCGGCAGCGTCGCCCCTGGCAGAAGGTCAATCTTGCAGTCATAGGGCCTGTGTGGAGGTAGCTTGTCCGCTTCCTTCTCGCAGAAAACCTCCAAAAATTCTGCGTACTTGTGGGGCACTGCTTGCAGCATGCCCAATTGCAGCTGTGTGTCCTCTTCTTCCCCCTCCAGTCTGGGTAGGATGCAGTGTTCTGCACAGTAAGAGGAGCCGAAAGTTAGTTGCTGCTGGTACCAAGCCAACGTCGGACTGTGCCTGTCCAGCCAACTCATGCCCAATACTACAGGCGTGTCCGACAGTTGGGTGACATTAAAGCTGATGACTTCCCTGTGATTTCCAATTTGCATCACCATCGGTGGCGTTTGCTTCACCACTTGCCCCCCTAGCAATTCTCTGCCATCCACCGTGACAACCTTCAGGGGCAGCGTGGCTGGCAGTAGCGTTATCTTGTGCTGCTCGATGAAATCCTGCCCTATAAAATCCGCGTTGCTACCAGAGTCAATGGTAATTGGCACTTCCATTGTAAGTCCGTTGGGTAGCTGAAGCGATGCGGTGAGCTGCACTACTGGTTTGGGCGGGAGGGGGTCTGTGGGCTGCAACATCCCTGGGGACTGCTTCACTGACTCGTCTGGCTGGGCCCCAGTGCCTCTGTTTCCAGCCAGACTCCGTCGTTTCCCTGCTGTGGTTCTCTCTGCTGAGTTGCTTCTGTTACCGTCGCGGAGGCTGCAGTGTGCTTGTGGAGCCTCTGGGGACACTCTTTCGCCATGTGCTGAGGACTGTCACAGAGGTAGCACTTCCTGTTCCCTCTAGGAGGCTTCGCCTTGACTGCTCCCGGTGCTAGGGCTCTGGTTGCTGACTGAGCCCTGGCACCTCCAACCTCCATAGGTTCCCCTCCTCCTCCTGGCGGAGGCGTGGAGAGCGCACGCGCTGCATCCCTGGGAAAGAAGGAAGGCGCTCTCGCCGACTCGCGTCCTCCACGCCCTTCATCTCTGCTCCATGGACGTTCTTCTAGACGCACTCCAATCGTCAGCGCCCTCTGAACGATCTCCTGAGTGCTCCGGGGCCTCTCCCCCCTCGCAATTTCGTCTTTTACCGCACTGTTCAACCCTTCCCAGAACAGGTCTCTGACTGGAGCTGAATCCTTGTCCCATTCCAGGGCACTGACCAGTGCAAAAAAGCGGGAATGATACTGCCTCACACTGGCCCTCCCTTGTTTCAGCCCATGTATCTCTTTTCTGGTGATATCAACGTCTATATTTGATAGAAAACACGAATCCATCGCTTTAATGAAGGCATCCGCACTTCGGAGCGCCGGATCCTTATCTCTCCATAGATTGCGCAGCCACGCTTTAGCGTCTCCATGCAGATGGGATAAAATAAACCCCACCTTCTCTTGCTCATCTCTAAAGTCTTTATCCAGCAGTTGCAGCGCAAACTGCACATCTGCTCGGAAGTTGGGGTACTGCTGTAAATTCCCATCGAAATGAGATACAAGGCTGCCTCCTCTTCTCCCCAGCCCAATTCCCTCCGATTTGGGTCCCGGTTGCCCCTGCTTAGTAAGCACTTCCAACCTGACTTGGAGATCCTTGTAGGCGGCAGCCGCTTCCTCCTCCCTCTTCCTGGAGGCTAGTATCTCGGTGTTTAGATGTGACACTGTATTTTGCAGGGCTGCTATCTGCTGTTCAGTATTCATCTCTTCCGACTTTCGTGAGCTTGTGAAGCACCAATCTCCACGCCTCGCTGCGCCCACTCACGCTGCGAGGCTTTTGGTGCAAAATCTTGGGACGGAGCTTACTGTCAGAGCCGCTTCCAGGTCCCAGCTCACAGAGGACCACGCTAGCCGGCAGTATTGTACAAACTTCTTTATTGAGTTACAGTTTCCATTTTCAAGCCGCAGCGCGCAGCTCTACGTCTTAGAAGCTAGACCGGCGAAGCTCCGTCTGAGTCTCCGCCTCCTGTACACCAACTTAATACTCTAGCCTTACTCCACCTCTTCCGTCTTTCCTTTCTCCTCTGGGTCCCTCTACCCCCCGTGGTCTCTTCCTTCCTGGACTCTTCTGACGCTGACCCCCCCGACTCTTCTCCCTCCTTGCGGCGGGCTTTAGGACCTGGCTCCCTATCCGGGCTGCTTACTGTGCCGCCTTCCTGTGCATTTGAACTTGGCGCGCGCGCGCAGCCTTCAACCTTCCTCTTGACCGTTTCCTCGCTCCCCGATGGAGGTGTGGCCAATCCTAACTCCTGCCCTCCCGCTTGCGGCGAGCCGCCAGATCCCGATACCTGGGACCCCTCCCCCCTACTGCGCTCTGGTGGGGAAGCTGGTCCCGATTTCCAACTGCTGCTCTCTGAGTCCCCTCTGGTCCCTTCTACCTGGGGTGTCCCCCTAGGCGCCCCCTTGCTCTGACCACTGGCGCCCCTTTCTGTGAATCTTCCGACTCACTGGAAAGACTCGGAGATCTCGGGCCGCTGTCATCGCTCATTTTACCTTCGGATTCCTCCCCCTCGCTCTCTGTTTCCTCCCTTTCCTGTGCCTCTGCTCCTGAACCCCTGACACCAAGTATTTCACTTTTGAGGAGATTTTAAGGCCCAATATTTTTTCTAAGTCATCCTTTTCTTCCGTGGTTACATTTTTAACAAGCATTTTTGTTTTTGTTACCGTATTTTTCGCACTATAGGACGCACTTTTTCCCCTCCAAAAATGAAGGGGAAATGTGTGTGCGTCCTATGGTGCGAATGCAGGCTTTTGCTGAAGCCTGGAGAGCGAGAGAGGTCCGTGCGCACCGACCCCTCTCGCTCTCCAGGCTTCAGGAAGCTATCCCAAGTCTTGCAAGCCCCGCGGTATGTCCCGCGGGCTTGCAAGGCTTGCGGGCAGCAGCCTGCACCCAAAAGCTGGGGACAGCGGGGAGGCGCAGAGCCGCCACCCCGCTATTCCCCGACCTGATCTGGAGGCTGGCGGGGGGAGAAGCAAGCCTGCTTCTCCCCCCCACCATCCCCACAACCTCCAGATCAGGTCGGGGGAAAGCGGGATGGCGGCGCTCCGCCATCCCGCTTTTCCCCGACCTGATCTGGAGGCTGGGGGAGGGAGAAGCAAGCCTGCTTCTCCCCCCCACCAGCCCCACAACCTCCAGATCAGGTCGGGGAAAAGCGGGATGGCGGCGCTCCGCCATCCCGCTTTTTCCCGACCTGATCTGGAGGCTGGGGGAGGGAGAAGCAAGCCTGCTTCTCCCCCCCACCATCCCCACAACCTCCAGATCAGGTCGGGGGAAAGCGGGATGGCGGCGCTCCGCCATCCCGCTTTTCCCCGACCTGATCTGGAGGCTGGGGGAGGGAGAAGCAAGCCCCACAACCTCCAGATCAGGTCGGGGAAAAGCGGGATGGCGGCGCTCCGCCATCCCGCTTTTCCCCGACCTGATCTGGAGGCTGGGGGAGGGAGAAGCAAGCCTGCTTCTCCCCCCCACCATCCCCACAACCTCCAGATCAGGTCGGGGGAAAGCGGGATGGCGGCGCTCCGCCATCCCGCTTTTCCCCGACCTGATCTGGAGGCTGGGGGAGGGAGAAGCAAGCCTGCTTCTCCCCCCCACCAGCCCCACAACCTCCAGGCTTCAGGAGAGCCTCACCGCCAGCCCCACAAGCTCGGGGGACAGCGGGAGAGGCGCAGCGCGCCATCCCGCTGTCTCCCGACATGGTTTGGAGGCTGGCGGAAGGCTTCCTCCTCCCCCAGCCCCGCAAGTTCCCAGAGCGATGCCAAAGTTGCGCGCAGCTTTGGCATGGCTCTGGGTCCCGTTCTGGGGGAGGGGGAAGCTCGGGCTTCCCCGCCCCAGCCCCGCGCCTGGCAGGGGGGGATAAATTTTTTTTTGCCTCTATTTCCCCCCCCCCCCAAATCTAGGTGCGTCCTATGGACCGGTGCGTCCAATAGTCCGAAAAATACGGTATATTCAGCTTAAAGCCTGCCACTTCTCCAAATTCTTTAATCAATTCCAGCACTCTTTTCAGACTTTCTTTAGGGTTTTCAGTCATAACAAGTAAATCATCCGCAAAAGCTTTAATTTTATATGTTTTGTTTCCCAGAGTGATGCCTTTAACAAGCTGATCCTTTCTTACCTGATTGTTCAAGACTTCCATCACCAAGATAAATATCAGTGGTGACAGTGGGCAGCCCTGTCTGGTTCCCTTGTTTATTTTGCACTCCTCAGTAATTCTTCCGTTGATGATTAATTTTGCATATTGTTCTGAATAGATGGCATTTATTCCTTTACAAATATTTTCTCCTGATTTCTTCCATTAATTTTTTCATAAACTTTCAGGACACGTTGTCAAAAGCTTTTTCAGCGTCCACCAACATAATAGCTGCTGGTTTATCAATGTTAATATCCAAATATTCTAATACATTAATCACACATTGTCAGCTTGCCAGCTGCACACGTTGCTGCACTTAGCAGAAAAACACTCCCGGCAGCCAGCCATAAATTCCTTTCTTTATTTTCTTCAGACAAGATTACATGCCGAATAAACAAAGTGACCCCTCCCTCGAGACCAACAGAGCCAACGGCTCAGCCCCTTCCGTTTCCCCCTGTGACGTGGATCCCCATCTCTCTGAAGCACCCCTTCCTCCCCAGACTCATCCTCTTCTCTGTCTTCTGAGGAGGACTCAGTACTGAGCAGTGGAGATCGTTCCCTGTATCCTCTAATTCTTTCCTCCCTCGCTGCCTGCAGTTCCCTGACACACATCTAATATTGGATTGCATAAATCGTCCGGGAAGAAATCTGGTTTGATCTTTATGAATTATCTCTTTCGGCACCATTTTTAATCTATTTGCAAGAATGTCTGCAAATATCTTGTAATCGTTATTTAGCAGTGCAATGGGTCTGTAATTGGCCATGTTTGAGGCATCTGTTCCCTGTTGGTGGATAAGAGTAATAAAGCTGTCCTTCCAGGTTTTCGGTAGCTTTCATTAGGTCTTTCATGGGAAGAAATAATGCTTGTTCTAACTTTTTATAGTAATTAGCTGGGAGACCATCTGGGCCTTTCCTAATTTTGATCTCTGTATAGCTTGTTGCACCTCCATAGCTGTTATTGGTGAGTTCA
The DNA here is from genome assembly GCF_964188305.1 of Podarcis bocagei. Taxonomy (NCBI): domain Eukaryota; kingdom Metazoa; phylum Chordata; class Lepidosauria; order Squamata; family Lacertidae; genus Podarcis; species Podarcis bocagei. The sequence continues at coordinate 91,551,864 of NC_138131.1, read as the reverse complement.
AAATTTCAATTTTTTCCTTAGGTTAGGTAGTTTATTTTTGCCCAAATAATCAATTATTTTCTCTAGAGTCTCTGGACCTTCTTTATATAGTTTTCCCAAAAAAACTAGCAAAGTTTTTACTAATTTCCTTCGGTTCTTGGATCCATTTGTCTTCAGTTTTAATTTTATTGATAATTCTATCTTCCTTTTTCTTCTTTAATTGCCGGGCCAGAAGTTTGCCAGGTTTATTTGCAAACTCAAAATTTCTATGTCTCAACCATTTTATCTTCCATTCTATCTCTTCGTTTATTATCATGGAGAATTGCATCTGTAAAATTTTTATACTTTGCTTAATTAGTTCATCATCTGGTTTTTGGGAAAGGGTCCTTTCCTTTTTTCTAATTTCCTCCCAGATCTCCATTTTCTTCTCCTCCTTTATTTTCCTTTGGAATGCGTTTTGTTGGATAAAGAAGCCTCTTATGACGGCTTTACCCGCGTCCCAAACTTTCTCTAGATCTACTCCTTGATTTAAATAAACTTAAAATATTATTCTAAGATTTGCTTGGCCTTCTGTACAGTTTTTTCATCATTTAACATACTCTCATTAAGTTGCCACCTTTTAACCTTTTCTTCTTTTCCTTTAAAGAGTTAAAAGAGACTAAACAGTCAGCCGGACAGTTATTTGCTTTTGCTGCATTAGATTTGACTCTGAATGCTTTTTCTATTTTTTGTGCTACTTCTGCTTCTTCTAGGTCTAACCAAGCTGCTAGCTCTTTTGAGTTTTTTTCCCCAGTTATTTCTTCTGCGTCCTCTGTTAGTCCTCTGAATCTTAGGGTATTCTCCCTTCTCTGCATTTGCAACATCGCAACAGAGTCCAGAGTTGAATCCTGCTGCGCTTTCAGATCTGCTGTTTCTTTCCTTATCTTATCACATTCCCTTTTCGACTCTCTATTTTCATTTTGTAATTTTTTCTGAGCTTCCTCTAGGTTCTGTGTTTTACCTTTAAGGTCTAGCACTATTTTCGTCAGTTCTGAATTTTTTTGTACTAAATTGTTGACCTAAGTTGATAACTCAGCTGTTGTTTTCACATTTTCATCTATTTTAACACCCATTGAAATAAATTTTTCTTCTGTTGCTTTTGCCTTTTCATTTACATTATTTTTTAAATCTTGGATATCTTTCTTCAAACTTAAAATTAATTCTCTCATAATGAAGCAACGGATAAGGATCAGCCAGACGCAGCAATGGAGAATAAGAAGGTGAAGTTTATTGCCAGGCAATAAGGACCCAGTTGGAATCTCTTCCAAAGAACTGGGACCCCGATTGACAGAAATACAGGGGTCTTTATACCTGAGCAAATCACAGCAAATCATAGATCATAAGACAATCATGAAGGACTCATAACTTGGTCAGCAAAATATCAGCCAATCAGCAAGCAGTTGTCACGCTCCTAGCTACTGGTATAGCACTGGTCCAGCACAGGGTTCAAGTTCCGCTTTCCAATGCTCCCAGTGACGCTCAGTCTAACCTTTCCCCTAATTATGACAGGACAGGGAGCTTGGACATTCTGCGGTTTTGCTCTTCCTGTTCTGAGGATTAATTTAGCCCGTTCCTGATGGGGAATTTGTACCAGAATCTCTGATTCATGTCTTGTCCGGGGTTCACAGATGTTTCTAGGGGAAAGGTCGGTTCCTACTTGCTGTTCCAAGCAGTTTGCATTTTTAGCTAAGGCACAGCTTCCCTTTTTGATTCAAGTGGATTTATAAAATACTGTAATCCTTGATTCGTGTAAGCATATATATTGAATATATTGATTATTGATAACTGGTTATATGAATAATATAGGGGTAGCCCTTCCTTCCTTGCCTCATTCCCCCCTTTTCAAGCTCAGAGAGAAGATTCATCTGACTCCTGAGCTTGAACACCACTCAGGACATCAGAGTAAACCGTTGCTTCCTGCAATGGGGCTTGTTCCTGCACTGGGACTTGTTCCTGCACTGGGACCTGTTCCCCAGGCATTGGGACGCGTTCCCTATGCATTCGCTCGTAACCATCGTCTTCCTCTGGCTCCTCTGGCACTGGGGGCAAAGCTCTGTATATTGCCATAATGTGAGGGTCAGTGAGATGCTTAACATTGCGGGCTATCATTCCCCTAAGCAAAGACAAACAACAAGGAATTACAGAAAGAAACAACAGAAAAACCATTCCTCCTATGGCTAGGACAGTCAGAATGCCATGCACCCACCCCTCTCCTGGTATCCACGACCATACCTTTTCCCAGGGATTCTGGGTGGGTGTGTTGTCAGCTACCAGAGACTGCAGTTTTTGCAATTGGTCCTCAATTGTTTTGTTGAGGTCGTGGAATTTAACCTGGCACCGACCTTTTGGGACAATTTTACAAAACCCGCCTGCTCGTGCAAGGAGGTAGTCCAAAACCATTCTATGGGTCATTGTCAGCTGGTTCAAATCCTCAACCTCTGACTGTAAGGAGCGCAAGACATGGGTGGTGGCATTGATAGTTTTCTCCAGCCTGCATGTAAGAGCAAACAGTGCCTTTCTATTTTGCTCAGCAACTATTCCTGGGTAAATCCCCATTGAGAGGAATCCTATAAATCCACCCCCAACGCTCCCTACAGAATTTGTCAGATAAATTTCATCTTCACAGTGGTCGCCCAGGGCCCCCCTTTTCCGTCTGCTTGCAAGGTGAGGTACCTTGTGATTGATCTCCACTGCAACCGGAAAGGTAAATGCCCCTACGCCAACACACTGGTATTTTCCTGGGTGGAAATTTGTTGCCAATCCATCATATAAAAACCAGAGGTTAGGATCTTTAATCATCCAACCAGAACAAATGGACCCTTGTCCAGTGAAATTAACCGAGTATTGAGGAAAGTATGGGTATAGATCTGAAGAGGTAGTATTGCCCTGGTAGGAGGCATTGTGGGATCCCCAAAGCCAAAATTTATCTGAGCATTGGGTATAATTTCCCAGCCATCCTTTGTCCATGTGGTACTTAACTTGGGGCCAATACTTCCATTTAGAATTCCATACTCCGGTGGCATGACAGCAAAAACATAGACCTTTTGTGGTTCTGGTATACCTGAGATATCTGTAGGGGATGTCATTCATTTCAATAGGTGGGGCTGCAAAGAGACCACTCTGATTGTAAAGTAGGCCTGCCAACACGACATCAGGATCCTTGATTAATCCTGGTATAAGGGACATGTCTGCTACCTTCCTTGGGTGTTCATAATATAGGGTAGCATTTTCCCCATATATCTGGAACATGTGTTCAGCATGGTGTATAAAAACATTACCTACTACCATTGGGCCTCTCTGGAGCCACAAGCACATCAAACTCAACAGGAGCTTCATTTTCATTTTCATCTTCCCCACGTATACCTTCAAGGTTGAATCTTATTAGTTCTGGCTCTAGGTTGATGTTTATACGGTGATCCTTCTTATATACACAATATACAATGATTAGGACCAGAAGGAGTGAAATTGCAACAATTATATAAGGTAGCAGGTACCAGAACATACCCTTCAGTGAGATGTAGCCCCCCGCTCGGCCGCACCTAGTGGACTTATTGGTGGTCCCCAGGTTCTGGTCGAACTGGTGAGGTCAACTCACACCGTATACACTCTGCAACTGCTACCTTGAAGGGACCTATGGGTGGTGGAGAAAAAACAACTACAGTGACCAGTATAGCACCGGGAAATGCTCCTTGGGGAGGTGGGTAGGAAAAGCAACGTATGGCCCTCCTAGGTTCCCCTGGCATGTACTTTCCCTTGTATGTGAACTATTGTTGTGGACCTGCTTGTGCCCAATCTGGTATGTAGAATTCCCAAAGAAAGAAAGGAATGTAACAACCGTAAGCAGTTACCCAATCCACCCACTTGTCAATAAGGACCCCCCTTTTGTTCACCCTTGTTATTGTTATTTTAACTAAGGGTTTATGAGCAAAGTCTGGCTGGAATCTGGGATTGACTGAAATTTTAACTGGTAGGGGTCCTCCCATACGCCGGCGCAGCTCCTCAATCTTCCGGTGTGCGTAGACTCACTGGCTTCCGGGGTGCAGTGAGAGCAGACCTGTAGTCCCGTTGCCCGTGCTCCTGCCCGCCTCCGGTGGGGCTAGGTGCAGGGGTTCCTGGTGAGCTTCAACTTCAGAGGGTTAGATGGGTTCAGCTCACAGTTCCAATGACCCTCAGACCGCTTCAGACGAGAATGATGAATCCACGGGGTTACTTCCGCAACTTTCACCGCAGTTGGTGTGGCCAGCAGAACCGTGTAGGGACCTTTCCACCGAGCCATCAGCGGTTCGTCTTTCCAATCTCGAACCCAAACTCGGTCTCCTGGCCGAAATGGATGTACTGGCTCGGATAGGCAGATGGGAATGCGTTGGAGACACCACCTGTTTAAATCAAGAAAAATACGAGAAAGAGCCTGGATTTGATCTGCAGTTATTTGCCCCCCCACTTGAGTCAAGTCTGCTGTTTTCCCCCTTGCTATTGGAGGTGGTCTCCCATACAAAAGTTCAAACGGAGAAAGCTTCAGTCTCTTTGTTGGTGAACATCTGATTCTAAACAAAGCAATAGGCAACATGTCTACCCATTTACAATGAGTTTCCTGGCACAATTTTGCTAACTGCGCTTTAAGAGTCCGATTCATCCTTTCTGTTTTCCCTGAGCTTTGAGGTCTATAGGCCGCATGTAGTTTCCATTGTATGTGCAAGGCTTTGCATACACCATCCACTATTGATGCGATGAAAGCTGGACCATTGTCACTGCCTATACCTCTTGGTAGACCAAACCTTGGAATGATTTCCGTTAAGAGGCGTTTTATAACCTCCTGTGCTTTTTCTGTTCTAGTAGGATATACTTCAGGCCAACCTGTAAGAGAACACGTGAAGACCAAGAGAGCCTTGTACCCCTTTGCCTTTGGCATTTCTGTAAAATCCACTATTAAATTTTCCATTGGCATTAAGCCTGTTTGCTGTATTCCTGGTGGAGGAACTGGGCCTTGCTTGGGGTTGTTTTTTGCGCACAGAAGGCATGCACGTGATACTGCTTCTGCCAGCTGGGAAATCCTTGTTATGTAGAATTGCCTATTTAGGCTTTCCCGCAATGCTGTGGCACCATAGTGAGTGGACTCATGATATTGTTTCACTATGTTCCTGCCTAAGGCTTCTGGAACAAATACTCGTTGGTCTGGAAGGATAAACCATCCATCCTGTGGTGGCATTCTGTATCCCCCTTCCTGCTGTGCCCATTCCTGTTCTGCCTCCGTGTAGATGGGCTTTATTTGCTCTAAATCAACTGCTGTAGGAAGAAGAGATGCTGTTATAGAGGCAGGTGGCGGTGGCAGTAAAGCTGCCCGTTTTGCAGCCAGATCCGCCAATTGATTTCCCTTTGCTGCTTTTGTGGTTCCCTTGCTGTGGCCTCGGCAATGTATGACTGCAACCTTCCTCGGAGCCCACACAGCTTCCAAAAGCGTTTCCAATTCTGGGCCATATTTCAGTGCTTTCCCTTCTGCCCCTATGAGCCCCCTCTCTTTCCACAAAGCTCCGTGGGCATGTAGAGTTAAAAAAGCAAACTTTGAGTCTGTGTAGATATTTACACTGCAGCCAGCTGCTAGCTGAAGGGCTCTGGTTAAAGCCACAAGTTCCGCTTTCTGCGCTGAGGACGAAATTGGTAGAGGCTGTGCTTCAATGACATCAGTCAGTGTAACCACAGAATATCCAGCCCTCCTTTGCCCCTCCTTCACAAAGCTGCTCCCGTCCGTAAAATATTCTATATCTGGGTTCTTTAACGGTTCATCCTGCAAATCTGGACGGCTAGAATAAATTGAGTCCATTACTTGAATGCAATCATGGGGTTCATGATCCACTGACTCAGGAAGGGGTAACAAGGAAGCGGGGTTCAAGGTGTTTACAACTTGCAAATGTACTTGTGGGTTACCACACAAAAGCCCTTGGTAATTTGCCATGCGCTCGTTGGAAAGCCAATAACTTCCTTTGTATTCCATTAATGTCAACACAGCATGAGGCACATTCACATAAATCTCCTGTCCAAAGGTGAATTTAAATGCCTTTTTGACCAATACTGCTGTTGCAGCTACTGATCGCATACAAGGTGGCCATCCTTTTGCCACTGCATCCAGCTGTTCTGACAAATAAGCTACAGGTCTTTTCCAACTCCCCAACACCTGAGTCAAGACCCCTGCTGCAATTCCAGATTTCTCATGAACAAAAAGAAAAAAAGCTTTTTCTGGGTTTGGCAAAGCCAAGGCTGGAGCCTGCATCAGTTTAGACTTTAATGTATTGAAAGCTTTCCTTTGCTCTGCCTGCCATTCAAAATGAGCATTTTCTCTGCCTTTTGTACTTTCATAGAGAGGCTTTGCTAGGGTGCTAAAATCAGGGATCCAAATTCGGCAAAAGCTTGCAGCCCCCAAAAATCCCCGCAATTGCCTGCGGCTTGTGGGTTCCTTAATGACACAAATGGCTTCCTTCCTTTCGGATCCTAACGCCCTTTGCTGGTGAGAAATGTGAAAACCCAAATATTTCACTGTCTCTTGGCAAATTTGTGCCTTTTTCCGAGACACCTTGTATCCTGCCTCCCAAAGGAGATGAAGCAAATCCTCTGTGGCCTTTTTACAAGTCTCATAGGTATCACAACTAATCAATAAATCGTCCAGAAATTGAAGAAGAATTGTTTTCCCTGGCACTGAAGGGAATTTAGACAAATCCTGGGCAAGGGCTGTTCCAAAAAGTGTTGGCGAATTCTTGTAGCCCTGGGGCAATCTTGTCCACGTTAATTGGGTTTTTGTCCCCTTGTAAGGATCCTCCCATTGAAATGCAAATATTGGCTGACTCTGGGAGGCAATCCGACAACAGAAAAATGCATCTTTTAAGTCCAATACTGTAAACACAGTTGCCTCCGATGGAATTAATCCTAGGAGATTGTAAGGATTGGGCAAACATGGATGCACCGTTTGAATTAAATTGTTAATCCTTTTCAGATCCTGGACTGGGCGAAATTGATCTGAATTGGGCTTGCGCACAGGGAAAAGTGGAGAATTCCAGCTGGACTGGCACTTTACCAAAAGCCCATATTGCAAAAACTTGTCTATATGCTTCTGCATTCCCTCTGCTGCTTGTCTTGGAATAGGGTATTGCCTGGTTGCTATTGGCTTTGCCCCTGGCTTTAGGTTTATTATGAATGGGGCACGAGGAAGAGGAAGAGGAAGGGCAAAGAAAGCGGAACTTGAACCCTGTGCTGGACCAGTGCTATACCAGTAGCTAGGAGCGTGACAACTGCTTGCTGATTGGCTGATATTTTGCTGACCAAGTTATGAGTCCTTCATGATTGTCTTATGATCTATGATTTGCTGTGATTTGCTCAGGTATAAAGACCCCTGTATTTCTGTCAATCGGGGTCCCAGTTCTTTGGAAGAGATTCCAACTGGGTCCTTATTGCCTGGCAATAAACTTCACCTTCTTATTCTCCATTGCTGCGTCTGGCTGATCCTTATCCGTTGCTTCATTTGGTGCCGTGACTCGGATCACACAGGCCAGTGGGGTTTTTTTTACCCAAAAAGAGCCGGCCTCCGGTTCTCGAGGGGAGGGCGCCCCGAGGGTTTTGGCTTCGTTCCAGGCGCCAATCGGACATCATTTCCGAAGGAGGAAGGCAATCGCCTTCGGCGCGGACTCCCGGCGAGACGGAGGCAAGGACCGAACCAGGAGAATCTGAAGGGGGGCCAAAAGGAAAGGCGCGCCACGACAGGAACTCACGGTGAGTTGAGATAAAAGGAGTGCTGATCAACACTCAGGGTGACCCACCAGTAACCTCCCGTTAAAGGGAAAGGATCACCAAAAGGGTGAGGGAGGAGAAGCTGAGTCAACCAAGGATATAGGATAGGAAGAGGTTCTGCAGGAAAAGTTGGGGAAAAACAGCTGTGGGGGGGGAGAGAGAAAAAAAGGGTAAAAAACGCTGTATGAAAGAGTGTGCTTTTCTGCCAAGTTGTTTGCCGCAGGCAAGGGGGGAGAAAGGGCTGTGTTGTCTGTGTGAAAGTCCCGGGACGCCGAGTGAATGTGTAAGAACTGAGTTGAAAAAAGGAAGTGTGCTGTGGTTTTCCCTTGCTCTATTTTTGAAACTGCCTAGCTGAAAGTGTTTGTCTGGCGAAGAAGGAAGGTTTTTTTTGCAGAACTATGGGGGGGAAATGCTCAAAACCAATTCAAGCCTGTACACCCCTAGACTGCATGTTAGAAAATTTTAAAATGGTTTTTCCAGAAGAACCAGGGGGGGTCAGACCAAGTAAGGAAGTTTTAAAGAAATATTGTCAACGGTTGTGGCCCCAGCAGGTCAAATCCTGGCCACAAATTGGCTCCTTCAGCATTGAGAAATGTCAGGCAGTTATGGACTCAATAATGAAGCAACGGATAAGGATCAGCCAGACGCAGCAATGGAGAATAAGAAGGTGAAGTTTATTGCCAGGCAATAAGGACCCAGTTGGAATCTCTTCCAAAGAACTGGGACCCCGATTGACAGAAATACAGGGGTCTTTATACCTGAGCAAATCACAGCAAATCATAGATCATAAGACAATCATGAAGGACTCATAACTTGGTCAGCAAAATATCAGCCAATCAGCAAGCAGTTGTCACGCTCCTAGCTACTGGTATAGCACTGGTCCAGCACAGGGTTCAAGTTCCGCTTTCCAATGCTCCCAGTGACGCTCAGTCTAACCTTTCCCCTAATTATGACAGGACAGGGAGCTTGGACATTCTGCGGTTTTGCTCTTCCTGTTCTGAGGATTAATTTAGCCCGTTCCTGATGGGGAATTTGTACCAGAATCTCTGATTCATGTCTTGTCCGGGGTTCACAGATGTTTCTAGGGGAAAGGTCGGTTCCTACTTGCTGTTCCAAGCAGTTTGCATTTTTAGCTAAGGCACAGCTTCCCTTTTTGATTCAAGTGGATTTATAAAATACTGTAATCCTTGATTCGTGTAAGCATATATATTGAATATATTGATTATTGATAACTGGTTATATGAATAATATAGGGGTAGCCCTTCCTTCCTTGCCTCATTCCCAACTTTTCCTGCAGAAAATGATGAAAAATCCGGATTTATATAAGGAGCAGTACTATTACATTTCAAGGTGGACTGCTATTTGTTTAAAAAATCCAGATTGGATGAGAAGAGGAAGTGACAGCTGCGAGATTTTCGCTGTAAGGCAGGAAGCCAGAAAACCCTTAACAGTTTCTGCAGCTGACAGGAAAATTTATGTTGGTCCTTCAGAGGAGGATGGAATCCCTCCCCCGCCATACAACTATAGCAGCAGTAATCAAGCAATACAGCCGCCTTCAAGGCAAGCATTGCCAGATCAAAATGCAGTGGCAGGACAATCCCAAACCCAACGGACCCCTATGCCCAGCCAATCTCAGTCAGAATTGAATAAAGCCCCGCAAGCCACAAATGGTGCTTCGCAGGCAGCCCCACCTTCTCAAGCATCACTGGATGTGCCTAGCCTTCCAGAATTGCCTTCCCAGCCAAAACAAACAGCAGCTCTAGATCAAAGCACGTTACCCTCCCCTCCCGAGGAAAAATACAACCAGGACATGTCAGCCTTGCAAACACAGACGGAGGGAGCAGGAGGGGAAACCAGCGCATTTCAAATGTCTGGAGCATGGGGGGAACAAATTAATTCACTGAGAACCCCAGAAAACCATGACAGTTCAAAATTATGGAAATTGATGGATGCAATTACAGATTCGGGACAAAAGTTGGTCCTTAAAATGAGAGAAAGTGATTTACCCAGTACATCTCAAAGCCCAGCCTCGCCTAAGCTTGCAAAAGGAGGTTATTACTTACGTAATAACAAAGGGGCACCAGCGCCAATGCTTCCCCTAAGGGCTGTTTTGGGGCCCCAAGAGCCACGGCCAGTGGATGGAAATGGGAGACCAACGGGTCCTTGGCCTTCCAGGGCAGTTACACTTCAATATGTGCCCTTTACAACCACAGATTTATTGAATTGGAAAACGCATACAATACCCTTTTCAGAAAAACCTCAGGCCATGCTGGATTTGGTTGCTTCCATTATGGTAACTCATCTGCCTACATGGCAAGATTGCAGGCATCTTTTGATGACTCTTTTCACCTCTGAGGAAAGGAGAAGGATAGATACAACTGCAGACAACATCTTAAAGCTCAGGTGCCAAACTCAGAAAACAATCCAGATGCTTGGGTCCGTGCCAGATATCCACTCACAGATCCAGGGTGGGACCCAGAAAGGGATAAGGACGCCTTGGACAATTATCGGCAGGAAGTTATAAAGGCTATAAAAGGTGCTGCTAGAAAGCCCACAAACATCTCTAGGGTAGCTGAGGTTCTTCAACTCCCAGATGAATCTCCTTCTAATTATTTGGAACGCTTAATGGAGGCTTATAGAATTTACACCCCCTTTGATCCAGAAGCCCCAGAAAGCAAGCAAATGGTGAACGCGGCATTTGTGGCTCAAAGTGCTACGGACATTAAGCGGAAATTGCAAAAGTTAGACGCTTTTGAAACATTGCAGATGGATCAGCTCCTAGCAATCGCTCAAAAGGTTTATTTGAACAGAGAGAATGAGGTTAAGAAGGACAGAGTTCGGGAAATGAAACAAAAGGCAGTGTTTTTGGCTGCAGCCATCAGCCAGGGCTCAGCATTTGATACGGGTGCCCAAGGGAGAGGTTCCAGTAGGGCACGAGGGGAGAGGTTCCAGTAGGGCACTCCTCCGTCTCGCCGGGAGTCCGCGCCGAAGGCGATTGCCTTCCTCCTTCGGAAATGATGTCCGATTGGCGCCTGGAACGAAGCCAAAACCCTCGGGGCGCCCTCCCCTCGAGAACCGGAGGCCGGCTCTTTTTGGGTAAAAAAAACCCCACTGGCCTGTGTGATCCGATCGCGGCACCAAATGAAGCAACGGATAAGGATCAGCCAGACGCAGCAATGGAGAATAAGAAGGTGAAGTTTATTGCCAGGCAATAAGGACCCAGTTGGAATCTCTTCCAAAGAACTGGGACCCCGATTGACAGAAATACAGGGGTCTTTATACCTGAGCAAATCACAGCAAATCATAGATCATAAGACAATCATGAAGGACTCATAACTTGGTCAGCAAAATATCAGCCAATCAGCAAGCAGTTGTCACGCTCCTAGCTACTGGTATAGCACTGGTCCAGCACAGGGTTCAAGTTCCGCTTTCCAATGCTCCCAGTGACGCTCAGTCTAACCTTTCCCCTAATTATGACAGGACAGGGAGCTTGGACATTCTGCGGTTTTGCTCTTCCTGTTCTGAGGATTAATTTAGCCCGTTCCTGATGGGGAATTTGTACCAGAATCTCTGATTCATGTCTTGTCCGGGGTTCACAGATGTTTCTAGGGGAAAGGTCGGTTCCTACTTGCTGTTCCAAGCAGTTTGCATTTTTAGCTAAGGCACAGCTTCCCTTTTTGATTCAAGTGGATTTATAAAATACTGTAATCCTTGATTCGTGTAAGCATATATATTGAATATATTGATTATTGATAACTGGTTATATGAATAATATAGGGGTAGCCCTTCCTTCCTTGCCTCAATATCTAGTGGTTGATCCATGTCAATTACAGAAGTTCTCCTGTTTTGTGAGACTGAAACTGCCACAGAACCTGACACAGTTGTTTTTTTACCAGACATCACTAAGAAATTCAATTAGCTCACAAGGTAATTTGTTCTCTTTCTTTCTGTCTTACAGACTGAATATCAATAAAATTCAATCTTAATGCAATCGTGACAATATTTCCAATGTGATAATTAATGAATGTCAATTAAATTCAATCTTTCTTAATGCAATCACGACAGTTTTACCAATCTGATAATAATCTCTGGCCTATGTATCCACTAATTCTTTATATTCACCAGTTTCACTAAATATATTTAAAATTGATTATGGACAATTATCTAATTAGTGACAGCCAATCATCAATACAGAACTATCACAAATTCATCAGCTCAAATAAATATAATAAATGATTGCAATCCTTGCGTTCACTTACTCATTCAGGGTGATAGATCATATATACAAATCTTTAAACAGGTTAGCGGTTCAGTTAATCAGCACCTTACAACAAAACTAATGACATCTGATGCTAATATCAGCTGCATTAGCTACCAATAGATGGCAAAAGGCAAAGCAAATAAAAACAGAAAAAACAGCAACAAAAAACAAAAAACACACACAAGACAAAACCACACAAAAACACAACCAGAAAAACAACAGAAGTGAAACAGAGAAACAAAACAAAACAAAAACTACCCCCCCAAAAAAAATACAAAAGAAAGAAACAAAGAAAAGATGGGAGGGTAAGAGAGAAATAAAGCAAGAGAAAGTAATAATAATAATGCTATTTATAATTTATAATTTGTAAAGGAATAAAGAGGGGGAAGAAAATATGAAAAGTATATATAAATAATAAGAAAGGAGCTGGTGAGTATTTTCAATTAATAATGTACAATGCAATAATATTAGGTACTATTCTCTCTAGATGTTACTCTTCCAGAGGCAACAGGAATGCTATTCCAGTAATGGGGTATAAGGTCTATAAAATTTTATGAAACCTTTTCTCTTTCAGCAGATTATGATGCAGTGCTTTGGTATCTTCACTAGTTGCTGATCTTGCAAAAATCCCTGTAATTGATCTTATAAGTCTTGTTAGAGGAACGTCTTTTTCGAAAGAGTGCAAAATTTTTATTCACCAGCTGATGTCGCTGTTTGAGTCACTCCCTCTCTGCAATTTCCAACCCTCTTCTCAATCTATGTCAGTCTATGTCAGTCTTATACAATCCATTTCCGTTCCTCAAACCAGGAAAATGTTGGTCTAAGAAAATGTCAGAGCACGTGAGTCAGCAGAAGTACTCTTAGCCGTTGTAAAATTGATTTATACTCCGTTGAGCGTCCATGGTAGTCCACAGCCAACGACAAACAGAAATCCCCGGAAAGGAAAGATAGCAACACTTCGTGGGAGAGGGGAGGCTATGCAAAGTTGATTACAAAGTTATAAATCTGCTTCTTTTCAATTGGTTTTGGGATTCTGGTGAATTTGGTAATGATTTGATTGAAGTCTCTGTCTGGCAATTTTCCTTTTTCATGAATTCCTTCCTTCTTGGGTTTCTGGTATCTCACTTTTGGTTTTCACATTTCTCTTCGTTTTGCTACGTTTCAGGTAGTTTGCTTACTTTTTGGAATTATCGAGTCTCATAAAAATGAAGCAATATCATTAGAAGCTTAAAAAGCATGAAAAAAAAAAAAAACCCAGGCACTAACCCTAACCCTGAACGTCCACCTATCCCCTCCCTAACCCTAATCCTGATATTCTGGTCATCCATCTTGGGGATAACAATCTGGTGAGGTAAATTCAGTTGAGATCACTAAATATCAGCTGTGCTTCCTCATCCCTGAGTTTATCATAGTTTGGTTTGGAATGTTGTAGAGGTGCTTATGGAGTGGGGGCAGCCTTCCTAAGAAGGTGGATGGGCAAGACATAAAGCTAATCATTCTACAACGATGTTTGTGTTTGAGAATGTGGGTGCTTATATCCCTCATGGCAGAATTATGTTCTGTGCCCCACAGTTGTATAGACCTGGTGGTATGCATCTTTCTGATTTGGGTTGTGACATGATTCTTAAGGATCTGCAAAGAGCTCTGTTTGAGCACTTGCGTGTTTGTGGGTGGAGGTGAACAAGCACACCTGCCCAGACTTAATTTGATTTGGTTTCATTGGTCAAATCTGACTAGTTTTGCTGATCCTCAAGTTGTTATATTTAATAAATACAACCTATTTATCCACTTTTGGTTGTCTGGACTCTTCCTCCTGATGTGCTAGGAACCACTCCGTTTGTGGGGCACTGCAAAATGTGTGGTTTTTACTGCAAACATTTTGCCAGACTTTGGCCCTGATTTGGAGTGAGTCAGACGACATTGGGTTTTTGGGTGACCTCATGACCCCTGTCAGTTACTTGGTTTGTGGGGTGCTGCAAAATGCTACAAAACTTTTGCCAGACTTTGGCACCAGTGTGGAGTGAATTGGACAATGTTTGGTTTTGGATATTAATTATGAACCCCAGTTTGATGTATCAATTACTCTGTTTGTGGGGTGTTACAAAATGTGGGGGTTTTGCTGCAAAACTTTTGCCAAGCATCAGTTTTGATGGGATCCCAGATTTGGGGGTTTGTAGTTAAATGAAGCGTTCTTTCAGTGCTTCTTGGGAAATGTGCAGTTTCCGTCAGATCAAACTAATACTACTGGATAAAATTATATGGTTGTTGATTATCAGACAATTCTCCCATTTATCAAGGAAAACGTCTGTTATGGGTGGCTTTTGCTTGGTGTGTGTGACTGTTGACAGACAGATTTGAAAAGGAACACAGCTTCCTCTGTTTGTCTCACAGTAACTTACTGGCTTTTTTGATTATGCAGTCGGCTCGCCCAACACTTCCAGCTGGATTCCGAGGACAGGAAATGATTCTGCTAAAGGCTTTCTGTGAATATAATTCCAGTTGATTTGTTTTAATGGTCACATAAAGGCACTTTCTTTGGTTATAAAATGATGTTGTGAGTCTTATATCTGAGCAGTCAATAAACTCCCTCCCCCACAGAAACGCTTGTCTTACTTCTTCTTCTGCTTAGCATCCATACTTACATGTTTGTTTAAAGAAAGACTAACCCCACCCCGAACCCCACCTCCAGCTTTCATCTTATTATTCTAGTGACTAGTCAGTGTTCATAGCAACAGTTGCTTTTGTTCCTAGACAAACTGCCCTGAAAGACAGTTACTATGAACTACATGTGTCTTCTTGATATATAAAGTTGTTGCTGGTTTCTGCAAAACACTTCTTTATCTTTCAACAAGAAATAAATGAATAGGAGGCTGCCCTAAGGAAGAAGTGTGATTGCATCTGGAATATCAGACTCTCTGTATTTTTATTTATTTACTTGATTTAGGGGTGGCCACTTCACCCCCTGGCTATGCCCATGTCCCCAACTAACTGAGCTTCTTGGGATCATCCTGCCATGCTGTGAGCTACTACATTATCCTGCACTTTACAGAACCTTCCTTAGAGAATAAAAAACTGAGGCAAATTTCCAGCCTAAACAGGCTACACAAAAAGAAACAGCAGCGATTCTTTATGTTTGACTTAGAATCATAGAATCCTAGAGTTGGAAGAGACCACCAGGGCCATCGAGTCCAACCCCCTGCCAAGCAGGAAACACCATCAGAGCACTCCTGGCATATGGTTGTCAAGCCTCTGCTTAAAGACCTCCAAAGTAGGAGACTCCACCACACTCCTTGGCAGCAAATTCCACTGTCAAACAGCTCTTACTGTCAGGAAGTTCTTCCTAATGTTTAGGTGGAATCTTGTGCTTGAGCGCCTGATATCTCAGAAAATCAACATCCGTGTTGGGGTGGGTGGGTCAGGGCATTTCCAAAATGTTATGATAGATGGAGCCATGGATGTGGCCAAGGGGGGCCTACTAAATAAAAATAAATAAAAATACATAGCTAACTGAGGTTCTGACCCCCTAACAAAAGGCCTGCCCCCACTAACAAAAATGCTGGCTACGCCCATGGATGAAGCCAACTACAGTGTAGCATGTGTGGGCCGTGGGGGCACAAATTTGTGGCAGGGGGCACAAACAGGTGCCCCCAAAGCAGGCTCCCTCATTGGTGCCTGGCTCTGTGTGAGAAGGAGCTGACCTAAGCTGCTGTGCTTCTGCTGGCCAGAGTTCTGTCCTTAGGTTAGGCCTGACCCAGGGAAGAGAGCAGGAGGGTGGGTGGCCGCAGTGCACCTCGCTCCCAGTCACAGCAGCAGCTCCGCCTCCGGGTCACGTCTGACCTGGCGCACTCAAGGAGCCTGAGCAGCAGCTTCCCTGCCCCTCTCCTCCCCTGGACAGGGGCATGTGGGGCATGCCCCTCTCCCCTCGTTGAGTTCTGCAAAGGCAGCCTGAGACTGAGGAGGAAAGAGCTCACTGCTCATGCCAACCCTAGAGAGGATGTAAGAAAGAAGCAGGCTGTTGGAGGACAGCAGAGAAGCAATTGAGCTTGGTGGAGCAGTGCCCCAGTCCCCCTTAAGGATGAGCCTCCACTGACAGGGAGCAAGAAGGAATTTTAAATGGGGAACTGCAATATTGGCATGGGAACTACAATAGCTCAGTGTTGCAATTTGTCTACCCTACTTAATATTTACCATTAAGGAAAGTATAAAGTCATGGAGTAAATCCATTCAGCTTGTTGATAATAATAATAATAATAATAATAATTTATTATTTATACCCCGCCCATCTGGCTGGGCCTCCCCAGCCACTCTGGGCGGCTTCCATAAAAACCAAAAATACAATAAAATATCACACGTTAAAAACTTCCCTGAACAGGGCTGCCTTAAGATGTCTCCTGAATGTCAGATAGTTGTTTATCACTTTGACATCTGCTGGAAGGGCGTTCCACAGGGCGGGCGCCACTACCGAGAAGGCCCTCTGCCTGGTTCCCTGTAGCTTTGCTTCTCGCAATGAGGGAACCGCCAGAAGGCCCTCGGCGCTGTGAAACAGCAGGCCTCAATCTGATACTGCAAGTGTTATGGAATTATTGAATATTCAGAAGTATACCTCTCCACCACTCCTTAGTCAGGCTAGTTTTGGGCATTTATGGCAAGATTATCCCAAGTGGAAAGGAATAATATATTTTCACTGTTATGTATTCAGTGGTCTGTCTTTGCCTGAGCTTGAGCCTGGACTAAGGATTCTGAGCTCCTGTGATAATTTGATAAATTGATTTGATAAATGATGTCCAATCACAGAACATTTCAGGATTTGGGCCTCTGCCATTGGCCCTTGAACTCTGAGTCGTGATTTGCAGCTTGGAAGTTTAGATACATAAGCGTAATAGGCCATATAGTAACAATTGCAAAGCTATCTACTCGAAACCACTTTTCAAAAATTAGATACAGCTTCTTATAATGCCAAAATCAACATCGCATGCACAGTAGTCTCTGCTGCAATGCAGAGAACTACAATGCTAGATAGGTCAACACTTTTAAAAACCCACTCTGGGAAGGTGCCATTCAGAATATGCAGTTGGGCAAAGCTCCAGGGCCAGATGGTTTAACCTCAAAATATTATAGATCTTTGAAGGACTGGATAATACAACCACTAAAGGAGGTTTGTAATGAAATTTTGGAGGGGGAAAAAGCACCAGAGTCGTGGAAAGAAGCTTATATTACATTAATACCTAAAAATGAGTCTGAAAAGACGCAACTTAAGAATTAGCGCCCCATATCCTTGCTTAATGTGGATTACAAAATTTTTGCAGACATTTTGGCTAAAAGACTGAAAAAAGTCCTAGTAGAGGAGATACACAAGGACCAAGCGGGCTTTCTCCCGGGCAGACACTTGTCTGACAATATGAGAAATATAATTAATATTCTAGAGAAGCTGCAAGTGAATATTAACACTAAAGCTGTCTTAATCTTTGTAGATGCGGAGAAAGCCTTTGACAATATTTCTTGGAGTTTCATGAAGAAAAATCTTCAGGGGATGGGGGTTGGCCAAGGGTTTGAAAATGGTATAGGTGCAATTTATTCAGAGCAAAAGGCCAAACTAATAGTTAACAATGTGGTAACAGAGGGATTTAAGATAGAAAAAGGGACACGACAAGGCTGTCCAATTTCCCCATTGCTTTTCATTTCGGTCCTGGAGGTTTTGCTAAACATGATTAGAAGGGACCGTTTGATCAAGGGTATACAGGTCGGAGCTAAACAGTACAAATTGAAAGCTTTTGCAGATGACTTAGTATTGACGTTACAGGAGCCAGAATCTAGTACTAAAAGAGTATTAGAATTGGTTCAGGAATTTGGTCATGTGGCAGGATTTAAGCTGAATAAGTTAAAAACTAAGGTGCTTGAGAAAAATTTAACACCGATTGAGAAAGAGAGGTTTCAGAAGGAGACAGGTTTAACATTAGTCAAGAAAGTAAAATACCTGAGGGCATAGGCGCCGACTCCATGGGGCCTGAGGGGGCCCGAGCCCCCTCAAAAATTCGTTTGGGGGGGCTCTGCCCCCCCAATAATCTTGGGCGCCCCTCCAGCAGAGCGCCGCCGCCGATCGCGCAGCTCTGCTCCTCGGCTCAGCTTCCCTCTCGCCTTGATGTCACGGCGCCCAGCTATGGTCTGTCCACCCCCCCTCTCCACCGACACCACCCCCAAACACACACACACACAACCTGCCCAGCGTGCTCCTAACGAGCGCCCACCTGCTAGCCTCAGTGTGGCTTCTCTGGTTCCTATTATGAATGTGATTTCTGCCTCTCAGTGTATAGAAGGCATCGACAAGGGTGTGTGCCCCCTTTCTTTCTTTCTTTCTCTCTCCCTCTCCCCCCTTTCTCTCTCTCTCTCTCACACACACCACAGGGAAAGGCATGTGCTGGGAGGTGGGCGGGGGGGAGCGGGGGGTGAGGGGAGAGGCGGCAGCAGCAGCGGGGAGTAAGGGAGAATAGCGATATAAAATCAATTGCGGCTGGAGGGTGAGCGAGAGTTTCAGCTGGGCTGTAGGGCGGGCGGTGAGGGGGGGAGAGTGTGAATCTGTGGGGAAGGCGAGAAGGAAGGAGGGAGGGATAGGGGTGAGATTGAGAGAGGGGGAGGGAGGAGGGGTGGGGGAAGGAAGGAAGGAAGGGTTGGAGGAAAGGAAAGAAATGAATGAAACAGGAAGCAACGAGAAGAAGGAAGGATGGAAAGGGTTGGAGGAAAGGAAGGAAGGAAGGAAGGAAGGAAGGAAGGAAGGAAGGAAGGAAGGAAGGAAGGGAGAGAGAGAGGGGTGAGATTGAGGGAGGGGTGGAAAAGGAAGGAAGGAGGGAGGGAAAGAGAGAGAGGGAAGGAAGAAGGGAAAGAAAGAAAGAGCAGGGAAGGGTTGGAGGAAAGGAAAGGAATGAATGAAACAGGAAGCAATGAGAAGAAAGGAAGGAAGGAAAGGGTTGGAGCAAAGAAAGGAAGAAAGGAAGGAAAAAGGAAGGGAGGGAGGGAGGGTGAGATTGAGGGAGGGGGTGGAAAAGGAAGGAAGGAAGGAAGGAAGGAAGGAAGGAAGGAAGGAAGGAAGGAAGGAAGGAAAGAAAATGAATGAAATAAGGAGCAATTAGACGAAGGAAGGAAGGAAAGAAAAAGCAGGGAAGGGTTGCAGGAAAGGAAAGAAAGGAATGAAATAGGAAGGGAGAAAGGAAGGAGCATCGAAGGGTTGGAGGAATGGAAGAAAATGAATGAAATAAGAAGGAATGAGACGAAGGAAGGAAGGAAGGAAGGAAGGAAGGAAGGAAGGAAGGAAGGAAGGAAGGAAGAAAGAAAGAAAGAAAGAAAGAAAGAAAGAAAGAAAGAAAGAAAGAAAGAAAGAGGGGAGCAGTGGAAAGAGGGAGGGGAAAAACAGGAAGGAAGGAAGGAAGGAAGGAAGGAAGGAAGGAAGGAAGGAGTACTTAGGCTATGTCTCTTGGGACAGGTTAGCTGAGCTCCTGAGCAAGCGCCCCGTCCCCGCCTGCCCTCTTCGCCCCTCGGCCCCGTCTGCCTCCGCCCCCGACTGTATCAGGACCCCCGCCTCCTCCCCACCTGCTCCCTCGCCAGCCAGCCAGCCAGCCAGCCGCGCGCCCTAGCCGGAGAGCCCCGGCCGTCCCCGTCGCGCAATCGGCTGGATCTCCCTTCAGCAGGCCGTGCTCACAACTCGGCCCAGGGACCCCCCAGCAGCGGATCTCCGGCCCAGCTGAAGAATCCGGCAACAAGCCCCCTCCTCCCCAATCGCTCCACCAAAATACGCTCCAAAACCCCCCAGATAGGCCGCCGGCCGCCAAGTCTCGTGGCGCCCTGAGCGAGGGTCTCTCCCCAACACCGCCACCTCGAACTGCGTTCTCCCGGCTACCCGAGCGAACCAGCGGCAGGACCCCGGTATGGCCCCCCCCCAATATTTTTTATAAGTCGGCGCCCCTGCCTGAGGGTGAATATGACCGCTAAGAATTTAAACTTATTTAAAGATTTTTAAGTGCTGTCCATGAAGAAAGAATGGGCCATGATAAAGAGACTTAGTGGTTTTAATGGTAGGTGATGTTGCTGTGTTGTATTATATTATCTTTGTACATCGATTCATTTCTTGGAGTTAAGAATAGGACTAGGATAAATTGTGTTCGCTGAGCCCGTATTTTATACAGTCTGTATATGATGTTTGTTTGTTAATGTGTGGTGTGTTATGCCTAATAAAGGATTTTGAATTGAATTGAACTTATTTAAAGACAATTATGAGAAATGTTGGTCAGAAGTGAAAAAGGACTTAGAGATATGGTCAAACTTGAAGCTTTCTTTGTTAGGTCGAATTGCTGTTATAAAGATGAATGTATTGCCAAGAATGTTGTTTTTGTTTCAATCATTGCAAATTTTGGACAAAATGGACTGTTTCAAGAAGTGGCAGAGAGACATTTCTAGATTTGTCTGGCAGGGCAAGAAGCCCAGAATAAAATTTAAAATATTAACTGATGCAAAGGACAGAGGTGGATTTGCCCTGCCAGACCTTAAACTTTACTATGAGTCAGCAGCATTTTGCTGGCTGAAAGAATGGCTGCTTCTTGAGAACACAGACATTTTGGATCTAGAAGGTTTTAACAATGTTTTTGGGTGGCACAAGGTTAAAGCACATAAAGTATTTAAAAACCATATTGTCAGAAGAGCATTGTTTAATGTCTGGATAAGATATAAAGACTTACTTGAAAACAAACCCCCAAGGTGGCTATCACCAATGGAGGCGAGGGCTCAGAAAAAACTTAATATGGAGGTCAAATGGCCAAAATATTGGGAAATTTTGGAACAAGAAGGAGATAAATTGAAATTGCAGAGTTTTGAGAAATTAAAAGATAAAATGCGAGACTGGCTTCACTACTATCAGATAATGGAGGCATATAACTTGGATAAGAAAATTGGCTTCCAGGTGGAAAAATCAAAATTAGAAACAGAACTGTTAGAACCTAAAACTAAGACTTTGTCAAAGATGTATAACTTGCTGTTGAGATGGAATACTCAGGATGAAACTGTGAAATCTGCCATGATTAAATGGGCACAAGATGTTGGACATAGTATTATGTTTGCTGACTGGGAACAGTTGTGGACCACAGGTATGAAATTTACGGCATATAATGCCCTAAGAGAGAATATTATGAAAATGATATACAGGTGGTACATGACCCCAGTCAAGCTTGCAAAAATCTATCATTTGCCCGATAATAAATGTTGGAAATGTAAAGAAACTGAAGGTACATTTTTTCACCTTTGGTGGACGTGCCCAAGGATTAAGGCTTTCTGGGAGATGATTTATAATGAAATGAAAAAGGTATTTAAATATACCTTCCTGAAGAAACCAGAGGCCTTTCTCCTGGGCATGGTGCCAAAGAAGGATAGAACTTTCTTTATGTACGCCACAACAGCAGCAAGAATACTCATCGCAAAGTACTGGAAGACACAAGATCTACCAACCCTGGAAGAATGGCAGATGAAGGTGATGGACTATATGGAACTGGCAGAAATGACTGGCAGAATCCGAGACCAGGGAGAAGAGTTGGTGGAAGAAGATTGGAAAAAGTTTAAAGACTATTTACAGAAACACTGTAAAATTAATGAATGTTAGAATGATGGTGGATAGAAATTAAGTGGTCTTTTGCTGTAATGCTATAAGGGAATATGAGAAAATGGTTATTAATAGGTAAAAAAATAATAATGTTATATTTAAAAATTGAAGATTAAGATGAATGAAGAGGGGAGGGATTTGCTGAATTAACAATTGGAACTGGAATACAGAAAAGGAAGGTGTGAGGGGGTCCGGGAAATAAGCAAATGAAAAATATGTGATAGAAAGATTGAACTGTTTTTTAACTATTTTTATTTTGTATTTTTCTTTTTTCTTTTTCTTTTGTAATTTTTCTGAAAATCTTAATAAATATCTTATAAAAAAATAAAAAATAAAAACCCACTCTGATACCAACAAGAGTCATAGGAGGATTTATGTTTCCTTTGAGTACAACTATATGACAGCCAAAATTGAAAAAATAACAAGACGCCATTGGTATATTCTGAAAGAAATTCCTGGCTGTGAAGTCTTTCCCTGCCTCGCCAAACGACGTACTAGATCACTTAGGGATATGTTAGTACACACTGACTTAAAACACACATGTACACAGTAGACCTTGACAACAGGTTTTTTTCAAATGTGGACATTGCACCACATGTAGGTTTGCATTACTAGTAAAAGAATAGTTAAGACTTCAACTTTACCATACAGTCATGTGTGCCACAGCACAGGTTGTTTATATAATTAAGTGCCCTTGTGGCTTACTGTATGTTGGGCATAAGACCTATCAGGACCTATCAGAGCATCGCAGTAGGATCAGAAACAAAAACGTAGATGCACCTTTGGTACAGCACTTCATTCAGGAATCACATACTGAAGATGATCTAACATTTTTTGTTCTTTAGGCTTACCAGGGGCCTCTAGATCAAGCAAGGAAGGTTCTACAACAGAAAGAAAGTAGGCTTGTTTTCCTATGGAATATGCTTCATCCTTTATGGTTAAACACTGAATTCTGTAGCTTCGCCGTGCGCCAGTACTCTAGGTTCTTGTGGTCCGTGCGGACCTGCACGGTGTGCTTGGCTCCAATGAGGAAGTGCCTCCACGCCTTGAAAGCCGCGTGGATGGCCAGCAACTCCCTGTCCCAGATGGTGTAGTTCTGTTCCGACTTGCTGAGCTTCCGGGAGTAGAAAGCGCAGGGCCTCCAGTTCCCCTGCGGGTCTTCCTGTAAAAGGACGGCCCCCACCGCTCTGTCAGATGCGTCAGTCTCAACCCTCATGGGCCTGCCGGGATTCACGTGTAGCAGCTGTTCTTCGGACGCGAAGAGACTCTTAAGTCTCCTGAAGGACTGCTCTGCCTGGTCCGTCCAGGTGAACTTCTTCTTCTTGGAGCTGAGAGTGTCCGTGATAGCTGCCGTCTCCCTGGCGAAACCCCTGATGAACTTGCGGTAAAAGTTGGCGAAGCCGACGAACCTCTGGACCTCCTTCCGATTTCGCGGGCTTTTCCAGTCCAACACCGCGCGGACCTTGGCGCTGTCCATGGCTAGTCCCCTGTCGGACAGCCTATAGCCCAGAAAATCCACCTCCGTCACGTCGAATTGGCACTTCTCCAGCTTGGCGTAAAGCCTGTGCTCCCGTAGCCTCTGCAGGACCTCCTTAACGTCGCTCTCGTGAGCCTCCGGCGATTCCGAGAAGATCAGAATTTCGTCGAGGAAACATACGCACTTCTTGTAGAGGAGTCCCGCTAGCACGTGGTGCATAAAAGCTTGGAAATAGTGGGAGCCATTCTGGAGACCAAACGGCATAACTCTGTATTCGTAGGTGCCCAACGGCGTGAACATGGCCGTCTTCCACTCATCACCCTCTCGCACGCGTATGAGATTGTAAGCTCCGCGGAGATCCAACTTGGTGAAGATCTTCCCTTTCCGCACCGTCGCGAGCAGGTCGTCAATCTTGGGCATGGGAAAGGCCGCGGGCTTTGTCTTCGAGTTTATGAATCTAAAGTCTACGATCAGCCTCTTTTGGGGCGTGTCCTTCTTCTTCACGAAAAACACAGGACTGCCCCCTACAGCCTTTGATTCTCGGATGAATCCCCGCTGCAGGTTGTGATCTATGAACTCCCTGAGCTCCTGCAGCTCATCCTCGGACATGGAATACAGCTTCACAGGCGGCAGCGTTGTCCCTGGCAAGAGGTCAATTGCGCAATCGTAGGGCCGGTGGGGTGGCAACTGGTCAGCCTCCTTTTCGCAGAAGACCTCCAAAAACCCCTTGTACTTGAGGGGTACTGCTTGCGCCATGCTGAGACTTAGCTGCTGCCCCTCCTCTTGGCCCTCCTCCTCCTGACCGGTCTGGATGCAATGCTGCGCGCAATAGGACGAGCCGAAAGTGAGCTGCCGCTGGTACCACGCCATGGTTGGGCTGTGCCTATCCAGCCAACTCATGCCTAACACTATAGGTGTGTCTGACAGGCGGGTGACGTTGAAACTGATGACTTCTCGGTGATTGCCAATCTGCATTACCATGGGTGGCGTCTGTTGTACCACCTGCCCACCCAGCAGCTTCCTGCCATCCACTGTGACCACGTTCAATGGCAGCGTGGCTGGTAGGAGCTCTATGCGATGCTGCTTGACGAAGTGCACCCCCACGAAGTCTGCGTTGCTCCCACTGTCAATTGTAATGGGGACTTCCAGGGTGCGTCCATTAGGTAGCTGGAGAGTTGCAGTGAGCTGCACCACTGGCTTGGGTGGCAGGGGGTTTGTATGCTGCAAAAGCGCTGGGGACTGTCCTACTGACTCGCCTGGCTGTGCCCCAGCATTTCTGCTTCCAGCCAGGCATTGTCATTTCCCTGAAATTGCTCTTCAGGTAGTGCTGCTGCAGTTACTGTTGCTAAGGCTGCAGTGTGCTTTTGGAGCCTCTGGGGACACTCTTTGGCCATGTGCATCGCACTGTCACAGATGTAACACTTCCTGTTCCCTCTAGGAGGCTTCGTCTTGACTGCTCCGGACGCTGGGGCTCCGGCAGCTGACTGAGCCTGTGCACCACCAAGTTCCATTGGTTCCTCCCCTGCCTGCAGCTGAGGTGAGGGACGCGTACGTCCTAGATCCCTGGGAAGGAAAGGAGGCGCTCTAGAGGGTGTGTGAAGCTGGCGACCCTCCTCATTGCGCCAAGGGCGTTCTTCGTGGCGCACTCCAATGGCGAGCGCCCGCTGCACAAGTTCTGCTAGGGTTTGAGGTCTGACCCCCCTTGCCAATTCATCTTTTACAGGGCCAGACAACCCCTCCCAAAACAAGTCTCTTACTGCCAGGGAATCTTTCTCCCATTTCAGTACATTCAGCAAGGCAAAAAACCTAGCATGATACTGACGTACTGTAGCCTTGCCTTGCCTTAAACCATGCAGCTCCTTGCGTGCTATATCCACATCCACGGTAGATTGGAAGCAAGCGTCCATGGCTTTGATAAATTCATCTGAGTCCCTTCGAGCAGGACAATCTTCGCGCCACAGATTGCGCAGCCAAGCCCTCGCTTCCCCATGCAAGTGGGACACAATGAACCCCACCTTCTCCTCCTCATCTTTAAAGTCGTCGCGAAGCAAATGCAACGCATATTCGACGTCTGCTCGAAAACTGGGGTACTGCTTCAGGTTCCCATCAAAGTGGGCTACCAAGTTGCCTCCCCTTCTGCCCAGTCCTACGCCTGCAGATCTGGACCCCGGGAATCCCACTTGGCATGCATGATCCCACCTGGCTTGCAGATCCTGGCATCGCTTTTCCGCCTCTTCCCCCTTCTTCTGGGAGACCACTACCGCAGTGGTAAGCTGGGAGACTGCGTTGCGTAGATCAGCTATCTGCTCCTCCATACTCATGGCCGCCAAACTTCGTGAGCTTCGCAAAAAATTTTTTGCGTACTTTTGGGAGGGGACTTACTGTCAGGGCTGCCTCAGGTCTCAGCTCACAAAAGACCAACGCCAAGCTCTTCTTATATACAAGGGTGTTTATTGCAGTTCATTATGGGTTCCACAACCGAGGCGTGCAGCCCCGCGTCTCTTAGCCTAGACGTTTGAAGTCCCCTCTGAATCGGTCCCACCCCTACACCAGTTTAATAAGCTAACGCTGCCCCACCTCTTTCTCTCTTTCCTTTTCCGCAGGGTCTTTCTGCCCGTCGGGGTTCCTCCCCTCCTGCTTTCTCCTGAAGCGGAGTCTCCAGACTGCTCCTGCCCCCTCCTGTGGGCTTTGGGTCCTGGCCCCTCCTCCTCCGGGCTCCCTGTTCTCCCGCACGCCTCCTCATTTGAACTTGGCGCGCGCGCCCAACTTCTGACCTTCCTTTTGACAGTTATGCTACTCCCCTCACTGCTTTCCTCCCCTTCCGGGAGAACGGCTTGCTCTGATCCCTCCCCTTTCTCTGTCGCCGGAGCTGCTCCCTCTGACACACTGGAACCTCCCCCTCCCTCGCTGCGCTCTGGTGGGGAGGCTGGCCCTGATTCCCAGCTGCCACTTTGGGGTCCCCTGCTGGCCCCCCGCTCCTGACACTTTCCCCCCGGGGCTCCCCTTGCCCTTACCACAGGCGCCCCTTTCTGGGAATCCTCTGATTCGCTGGAGAGACTCATGGAATCCCCTGCGTCATTGCTATCCTCTTCCTCGCTCTCCTGGGATTCCTCTCCATCGCTCTCCATTTCCTGCCTTCCCTGTGCCTCTGTCCCTGTACCCCTGACAGGTGTCATCTGCAAATTTGATCAGGATGCGCTTGAGTCCATCATCCAAGTCGTTGATAAAGATGTTGAATAAGACCGGGCCCAAGACAGAACCCTGTGGCACCCCACTAGTCACTCTTCTCCAGGATGAAGAGGAAGCATTGATGAGCACCCTTTGGGTTCGGTCAGTCAGCCAGTTACAAATCCACTGAGTGGTAGCATAGTCAAGACCGCATTTTACCAGCTTCTTTACAAGAATATCATGGGGCACCTTGTCAAATGCCTTGCTGAAATCAAGGTAGGCTATATCCACTGAGTTCCCTTCATCTACCAGGCTTGTAATTCTGTCAAAAAACGAGATCAGGTTAGTCTGACATGACTTATTTTTCAGAAATCCATGCTGACTATTGGTGATCACAGCATTCCTTTCTAGGTGCTCACAGACTGTTTTCTTAATGATCTGCTCCAGAATCTTCCCTGGTATTGATGTCATCAGCTTCCTCCAGAATCTGGACGTGAACTGCCAGCCTCTGTCGGATAAAATCCTCAAAGGGGGGGGGATGCAACCTGAAAACATGCTCTACAAACAGCTTTGCTGTTTCTTCTGCAGTCACCGCATGCGAGCACGCAATAAAATGGCACATTTTGGTCATCAAGTCAACTACCACCATTACTGCCGTTCTCCCCCTAGCTTTGGGTAAATCCGTCATAAAATCAATTGCTACCACCTCCCATGGTCTCTCTGGTGTGGGTAAGGGCTCCAGTAACCCTGCAGGTGCTGTCCTCTCCCCCTTCGCTCTCTGGCAGCACTGGCACCCGCGTACATATTCCTTCACATCTTCCCTCACCCGTGGCCACCAAAACTGCCTGGTGACCAGTAGCATTGTCTTATGTTGGCCAAAATGTCCTGCCGTGGGGTTGTCATGCAGTTGTTTGAGTATTCTGCCCCTCAAATCCCCCTCAGGTATGTACAATGCACCCTTATAGTACAGTGCCCCGTCCTTTACTTCGAACCCCCCCCCCTGAGTTTCCCCAGTGATACCAATTTCCCGGATCTTGGTTTGTGCATCCTGATCATCCCTCGTCAGACCGGCCAGCTCTTGCGTCCCGACGAACACTCCCCCACACACCCATCTGTCCTCGGGAATGACATGTCGTGCTTCTGGTCCTCCCTCCCCTTCCTCGTATTCAGGCTTGCGAGAGAGGGCGTCTGCTCTGACATTTTCCTTCCCAGGCACGTACCTAATCTCAAAATTAAACTTGGAAAACTCTTGAGCCCCCCGCACCTGTCGTTGGTTGAGCACTCTTGCCGTTCTCCAATACTCCAGGTTCTTGTGGTCAGTACACACCTGGACTTTGTGCTGTGCGCCTATGAGAAAATGTCGCCACCGTCGAAAAGCCTCGTGAATTGCCAGCAGTTCTCGATCGTACACTGTGTAGTTTTGCTCTGACTTGTTCAGCTTCCTGGAAAAGAAGGCACACGGCTTCCACTGTTCCCCATTTTCCTGCTGGAGCAATATGCCCCCCACAGCTCTGTCTGGCGCGTCCGTCTCTAGCCTCATCGGCTTCTGCAGATCCACATGTAGGAGCTGCTCTTCCGACGCGAAAGCCCTCTTAAGCTTTTCAAAGGAACGCTGTGCCTCTTCTGTCCATTCGAACTTCTTCTTACTGCTGAGACAATCCGTTATGGGTGCCGTTAGATGGGCGAAGTTCTTGATGAACTTCCTGTAGAAATTTGCAAACCCCAAGAACCTCTGCACGTCCTTCCTGTTCTTGGGGGGCTTCCATTCTAGCACGGCCTGCACCTTGCCTGGGTCCATGGCCAAGCCCTTGTCTGACAACCTGTAGCCCAGGAACTCCACCTCTCGTGCATGGAATTGGCATTTCTCCAGTTTGACCCACAGCTGATGCTCCTGCAGCCTTTTCAGCACTTCCCTGACATCTTTCACATGCTGCTCCTCGTTCTCTGAGTAGATAAGTAAGTCGTCCAGGAAGGCCACACAATTCACAATTGGAGTCCGAAGGGCATAACTAAGTACTCAAAGGCTCCCAGAGGGGTGAACATGGTGGTTTTCCTTTCATCCCCCTCCCTCATCCTTATCAAGTTGTACGCCCCCCGAAGGTCCAGCTTGGTAAAAATCTTCCCCTTCCTTACCCTGGCCAAGATTTCATCAGTTCTGGGCATTGGGAAGGTCACTGCTTCCGACACCCTGTTCAACCCACGGTAGTCCACTACGAACCTGGGCTCATGGGAGTCTCGCTTGACCACAAAGAACACTGGACCACCCTCGATTCCCTTATGAACCCTCGCTTCAGGTTCTTGTCAATAAACTTCCGCAATTCCTGCATCTCCCTATCTGACATGGCGTACAGCTTGCCCACTGGCAGCTGAGCGTCTGGGAGCAAGTTGATCTGGCAGTCAAAGGGCTTGTGGGGGGGTAGCCGATCCGCCTCCTTCTCGCTGAAGACTTCTTCCAAGTCCGCATACTGAGGTGGTATCTTCCCTTTTCCCCCTACTGCCATCCCTGCCACCCTGGCTACTGCCATCCTCGAGGTTTCCCCTCCGTGGCAATGCTCTACGCAGTGGGCCGACCCAAAGGTGACTGTCCGCTGATGCCACCCTACTACTGGGTCGTGCAGTGCCAGCCAACTCATTCCCAGTATGATAGGTGGTCCTGCTAAGGTGGCTACGTGAAAGGCAATGGTCTCAGTGTGTCTGGAAACTGTCATTTTCATGGGCGGGGTCTGGTGGGTCACTTCCCCTCCCAAAAGTTCTCTCCCATCAATCGTGGTTACTTGTAGGGGATGTTCTAGAGGCACCACCTGTAGCTGGTGTTCTAGCGCAAAATCCTTGCTAAAGAAGTTGCAAGAGCTGCCTGAATCCAGCAGCGCCTTCACTTTGATGGGGTGTCCGTTTGGGAGTTCTAGCACCACCTCTATGACGATGGCTGCTCGGGGAGGGTCTGGTTTGGGCACTTCTACTGGTTGCTCGCCTGGCTGCTGTGCCCTCCTTCCTGCAGCCAAGCACGGCCGTTTCCCGGAGCCTCTTTTTTTTCCTCCTCACTCCCCACTGCCCCCACCATTCCTTGCCACGCCTTCTTCTGAGGGCATACTCTGGTAAAATGTCCCGGCTGCTGGCATAGGAAACACCTCTTACTGGTTTTCCCCTCCTTCTTACGCACCTCGCTGGAGTTTGAAAACCCGCACGCGCGCGCTCCTCCAATCTCCATTGGCTCCTCGGGTGGCACAGTAGACACTGGTATGTCTGGAATGCGGTTGTCATGCCAACGCTCTGCTCTCCCTTCCCGCCTTTCCAGCGTGCGCGTCTGTCAGGGGCTCAGGGACAGAGGCACAGGGGAGAGAGGAGATGGAGAGCGAAGGGGAAGAATCTGAGGGCAGCATAGGGGAGTATGACAGTGACCCGAGAGATTCCATGAGCTTCTCCAGCGAATCAGAAGATGCCCAGAAGGAGGCGCCGATGGTCAGGGTGAGGGAGGTCCCAGGGGGGACACACCAGAGACAGGGGGCCAGCGGGGACTCCCAAAGCAGCAGCTGGAGATCAGGACCAGCTTCCCCACCAGAGCAGAGTGGGGGGGAAGAGTCACAGGTGTCAGGTCCAGCTAGCCCCCCCCCCCCGAAGGGGGAAGCAGTGACAGGAGCAGTGAAACGGTCAGGAGGAAGGTTGCCGGCTGGGCGCGCGCGCCAAATTCAAATGTACAGGCGCGCGGGACAGCAGAAAGCCCAGATCGGGAACCAGGTCCTAAAGCCCGCCGGAGGCAGGGGGAAGACTCAGGGGATTCAGCGTCAGAAGAGTCTAGGAAGGGAGAAAACCCAGCTGACAGGCGGAGCCAGCGGAGGAAAGAGCAAAGGAAGAGGTGGAGCAAGGCTAGGGTCTTAAACTGGTGTATGGGGGGAGGAGACTCAGATGGAGCTTCAGCGGTCTAGAGTCTCAGACGTAGAGCTGCACGCTGCTGATGTGAAAGGGAAACTGAACTTCAATAAAGACTTTTGTATATAACAACGGACTGGCGTTGGTCCTTTGTGAGCTGGGACCTCGGGCAGCTCTGACAGCGTCTCTTGTCGGACTCCTACAGCGAGTGCCAACTTGGTCAGCTGGTCCATCGATTCCGGGTGGGGTGAGCGGGAAAGTTCGTCTCTCACCCAAGGGGATAAGCCCTCCTCAAATAACATTTGTACTGGTTCCGAACTCAGGTCCCACCCAAGTTTATGGATCAGCATAGCAAATCTCAACCAGTACTCTCTCACTGACTGGTTTCCTTGTTTGCACCCCATCAGTTCTTTGCGCGTCACGCTCAGTTCAACATCGCTCGAGAACATGTGATCCATCGCGCTAAAAAACTTTCTCAGGTCCCTCAAGGCCGCGTTCTCCGCTGCCATTAAGGGTCGAACCCAATCTCTGGCCCGCCCCTCCAGGTGCCCCACCACGAAAGCGACTCTTCCCCCATCGTGGGCAAAGTCATCGTACTACAGCTCCAGCGCATACTGCACTTCTGTCTTAAAAACGTTATAATCTCTGGGGTTGCCCCCAAACTTCTGCACAAGTCCCGGTACCTTTCTTGCGATGGGGGTAATCTTCCCCTGGGCATCATGTGTCCTCCTTTCATCCAGCCGCGCCGCTAGTAGAGCCAGTTGCTGCTCCAAGTCTCAGTTTCTCTCCTCCAGACTCTGTCCGCCTTTGGCCCCCTCTCCTGCGCCGGCTCCTCCGGTTTGACTCATGATTGTATCCCGGTCCTCTTGCACACAAGCAACGTAAGGGACTCACGGATTGCTGTCACGGGAATTGGGGTTGCTTGTGTGTAAACCTCTAGCTGTTCCAAACTGCTTAGTGTCGGTTGTGTCTTTCCCTGACTGAGCAGCCTTGGCGCTGCTGCTCAGTTGCTAGCAGAATCCGTGAGTGGGCGTCTCCTAAATTTCCTCCAGCATAAGAATTCCTTAACGGACAACATTCGCCTCGCCTCTCTGCGCGGAAGCCTTCTGCGCAGAGTGGGCGTGCCGAGTGGTGGTCCTCCACCCTCCCCACTGACTTCACTGGAAGAGTCTCGGAGCCTCGCCTCCGAGCTGCTCTCCGCCTCTCCCTTCTTCCTGGTGTCCCCTGGACTTCCTTCCCCAAATGACGTTCTCTCTCTTCCCTTACTAGTCCCCTCTCCTGCAGAATCTGGGAGCCTCGCCTCTCCACTATGCTCTGATGTCAGTTCCCTGACACACACACTTTGCGATTTCTGTGTCAATGTGCATTAACAGCAAAGAACACGACTTGAAGTAAGCGAAATCCAAGATTCTTCTCTCTATGTAGCTGGAACCCAAAACAACCTGTTTGGCTTTGTTTGGGGTTATTACACTTCGCTTTGCTATTTGTGGGTGAATGCACACCGAAAGGGCAATCGAAGCTTATTCGTCCTTTTTCTATTGAGATGGAACCAAAACACCTATGCTTGATTTGGGCTGATAACAAATATGTCATCTGCGATTTTTGGTTGAATGTGCATTCTAACCCCCAAAACACCAATTTGAAATAAGCCCAATCAGAGCTTTATCATCTTCTTTTTATGTAGATGGAACCCAAAACACCTTTTTGCTTTCGTTTGGGGTGACTCTAGCGCACACCCAAATAACACCATGCGAATTGAAAAAAGCCCAATCAAAGCTTATTCGTCTTCTTACTAGGCATATGGAAGCGAAAAGATGGTGTTGTGTTCTTTTGGTCTCATTGCACACTGTCAGTGGCTCAGGAACAGAGGTACAGGGGAGAGAGGAAATGGAGAGCGAAGGGGAAGAATCTGAGGGCAGCGTAGGGGAGTATGACAGCGACCCGAGAGATTCATAGAATCATAGAGTTGGAAGAGACCACAAGGGCCATCGAGTCCAACCCCCTGCCAAGCAGGAAACACCATCAGAGCACTCCTGACATATGGTTGTCAAGCCTCTGCTTAAAGACCTCCAAAGTAGGAGACTCCACCACACTCCTTGGCAGCAAATTCCACTGTCGAACAGCTCTTACTGTCAGGAAGTTCTTCCTAATGTTTAGGTGGAATCTTCTTTCTTGTAGTTTGGATCCATTGTAGTTTGGCTCCGTGTCTGCTTCTCTGGAGCAGCAGAAAACAACCTTTCTCCCTCCTCTATGTGACATCCTTTTATATATTTGAACATGGCTATCATATCACCCCTTAACCTCCTCTTCTCCAGGCTAAACATGCCCAACTCCCTTAGCCGTTCCTCATAAGGCATCGTTTCCAGGCCTTTGACCATTTTGGTTGCCCTCCTCTGGACACGTTCCAGTTTTTCAGTGTCCTTCTTGAATTGTGGTGCCTAGAACTGGACACAGTACTCCAGGTGAGGTCTGACTAGAGCAGAATACAGTGGCACTATTACTTCCCTTGATCTAGATGCTATACTCCTATTGATGCAGCCCAGAATTGCATTGGCTTTTTTAGCTGCCGCGTCACACTGTTGGCTCATGTCAAGTTTGTGGTCAACCAAGACTCCTAGATCCTTTTCACATGTACTGCTCTCAAGCCAGGTGTCACCCATCTTGTATTTGTGCCTCTCATTTTTTTTTGCCCAAGTGCAATACTTTATATTTCTCCCTGTTAAAATTCATCTTGTTTGTTTTGGCCCAGTTCTCTAATCTGTCAAGGTCATTTTGAAGTGTGATCCTGTCCTCTGGGGTGTTAGCCACCCCTCCCAGTTTGGTGTCATCTGCAAATTTGATCAGGATGCCCTTGAGTCCATAATCCAAGTCGTTGATAAAAATGTTGAATAAGACCGGGCCCAAGACAGAACCCTGTGGTACCCCACTAGTCACTCTTCTCCAGGATGAAGAGGAACCATTGATGAGCACTCTTCGGGTTCGGTCAGTCATATTCCATGAGCTTCTCCAGCGAATCAGAAGATTCCCAGAAGGAGGCGCCGATGGCCAGGGCAAGGGGGGTCCCAGGGGGAACACACCAGAAACAAGGGGCCAGCGGGGACTCCCAAAGCAGCAGCGGGAGATCAGGACCAGCTTCCCCACCAGAGCGTAGTGGGGGGAAGAGTCCCAGGTGTCAGGACCAGCGTCTCCCCCAGCAGGGAGAGAAGATGAGTCAGGGCTGACCATGCCTCTATCGGAGAGTGGTGGAACGGAGGGGAGGTCAGGTCCAGCTAGCCTCCCAGAAGGGGGAAGCAGTGACAGGTGGGAACGTTTGGGCAAAGAGGGGCTGCCAGGACCCAAGCCGGAGGGAGTTGGCCTCGGGAAGAGGGGGGGCAGCATCGTAGCCCACTTCGACGGGGACCTGCAGCAGTATCCTAACTTCAGGGCAGACATAGTTTTCACACTCAATTTGCTTCGGAAAGACTTTAGAGATGAGGAGGAAAAAGTAGGGTTCATAATCACTCATCTGCATGGGGAAGCTAAATCGTGGCTGCGCAATTTATGGCGTGAAAATGATCCCGCCCTCCAGGATTCAAACGCATTTATCAAAGCTATGGACGCTTGTCTTAAATCAACGGTAGATGTGGATGTGGCCAGGAGGGAAATGCACGGGCTGACGCAGGGCAAAGCCACGGTGAGACAATATCACTCCCGCTTTTTTGTGTTAGTAAATGTGCTGGGCTGGGAGAAGGACTCAGCTGACGTGAGGGATCTGTTCTGGGAGGGGCTAAATGGAGCCGTGAAAGATGAGCTGGCGAGGGGAGAGAGACCTACCAATACCACAGAAGTCGTCCAGAGGGCGCTGGCGATAGGGGTGCGCCTGGAAGAACGCCCTTGGAGCAGGGATGACAGACGGATGGCACGCACGCCAGCCAAACAACTCCCTTCCTTCCCAGAGAGCCAGGGCGCGCGCAATCCACGCCTCCACTGGGGGGGGGGGGAGAAGAGCCGATGGAGATAGGTGATGCCAGGGCTCAGACAGCGACCAGAGCCCAAACACCGGGAGCAGTCAAGACGAAGGCTCCTAGAGGGAGCAGGAAGTGTTATATCTGCAACAGTGCACTGCACATGACCAAAGAGTGTCCCCAGAGGATCCAGAAGCACACTGCAGCCTTAGCAACAGTACGGGGAGCAGTTCAGCAGGGGGAACAGCTGCAGGGAAACGACGAAGCCTGGCTGGAGGCAGAGGCACTGGGACCCAGCCAGGCGAGTCAGTGAAGCAGTCCCCAGAGATTTTGCAGCCCACAGACCCCCTCCCACCCAAACCAGTGGTGCAACTCACCGCATCACTCCAGCTGCCAAATGGAATCACCCTGGAAGTCCCTATTACCATTGACTCTGGTAGTAATGCAGACTTTATAGGAGTGGACTTCATCAGGCTACATTGCATAGCGCTCCTACCAGCCACGATGCCCCTAAACGTCGTCACGGTCGATGGCAGGAAGCTGCTGGGTGGACAGGTGGTGCAGCAAACACCGCCTCTGGTAATGCAAATTGGAAATCACCGCGAAGTCATCAGCTTCAATGTCACCCACCTGTCGGACACGCCCATAGTGTTGGGCATGAGTTGGCTGGATAGACACAGCCCGGCATTAGCATGGTACCAGCGGAACTTAACCTTCTGCTCCTCCTACTGCGCAGAACACTGCATCCGAACCAGCCAGGAAGAGGAGGGACAAGGGGATGAACCACAGCTACACCTAGGCATGGTGCAGGCGGTACCCAACAAGTACAAGGCGTTTTTGGAGGTCTTCTGCGAGAAGGAAGCGGACAAGCTGCCTCCCCACCGGCCCTACGACTGCGCGATTGACCTCCTACCGGGGGCGACGCTGCCGACTGGAAAACTGTATTCCATGTCTGAAGACGTACTGCCGGTCACCAAGATGGCGCACTTCATTCCTTGCGCGAAGGTGGCCACAGGGAAACAGACTGCGAAACTGTTCATAGACCACGAGTTCAAAGTTCACGGCTTACCACGGTCCATCCTGTCCTACCGGGGTCGCCAATTCGTCTCGAGCTTCTGGAAGAAGCTGCTGGGCATCCTGAACGTCAAGATCAACTTAGCGTCGGCACGACACCCGCAGACCAATGGGCAGGCGGAGAGGGTCAACGCCATCATGCAGCAGTACCTGCGATGCTACGCGAATCAACAGCCCTCGACCTGGGTGGACTACCTACCGCTGGTCGAGTTTGCCTACAACAACACGAAGCACGGGTCTACAGGGGTGACACCGTTCTTCGCCAACAATGGGCGGCATCCCAGAACCTTCCCGGGGTTAGAGACGAAGGGGGAGGGGGAGCCACGGGGTGCAGAGCACTTGGCAGCAGAGTTGCAGGAGATCCACGACCAACTCCGAAGGCACTTAGAACTAGCAAAACACGCCTACAAAATGCAGGCAGACAGGCACAGGAGAGTCGGGGAAGACATCCAGGTGGGGGACTGGGTCTGGTTAGCGGCCCAGGCAGTGCCGGCCAGAACGTTAACTAAGAAGAAGCTCAGACACAAGCAGCTAGGGCCTTACCAAGTCGAGGCACAAATCAACCCAGTGGCCTTCCGGTTAACACTCCCGGAGGGCTCCAGAATGCACCCGGTATTTCATAGGTCAGTGCTCACACCCTACAAAGAACCCCACAGGTTTCAGGCGCCAGGGACCGCACCACATCCACTCAGAAAATCACCAACGGGGGAGGAGTCCACGAGGGCGGCGCCACTCAACAAGGTCACGGAGATTTTAGACTCGAGATGGGGGGAAGAGGGAGTTGAATATCTCCTCGCCAGGGAAGGTACCCCGGCCAGCGCCAACAGGTGGGTACCGGACTATGCCTTGGAGGAGCACTACCTCAAAGACGACTTCCATGCACTCTTCCCACACAGACCTATGCCGGCAGATTATTTCGACGACTGGCTTTTCACACCCACACTTTCAGCCAGCACGTTCCAGGGGTTCTCATCAGCTGAGGAAACGGCGCCAGACACAAGCTCCCCGGAGGGATGACTCTCGGGGTCTGCCACGGACCGCTCTTATTGGTGGGACAATCAACCGGAGGTGGGGTGGAGCAGGGAATTGCTAAGGGGGCCCTGGCACGCAGCATCACCCGAGGTAACAGGGGGAGAGACGGACATGGACGTGTTGGAGGAGGACCTTGGGTTCGAACACGAATGCAGAGAGATGGAAGCAGAGGAGATCGACGTTGACGAGCCCATTACGGGCTGGCCAGATCCAGCTGGCTGGCTACACACCAGGGGGAAGGAACGGTATCCCGCACTCACCCCCACAGCACTGGAGCACCCGGAACCCGCACCCGAAGGGGAGGAGGGGGGAAGGGGGGCTTCGAGGGGGGGATGGATGTCAGGGGCTCAGGAACAGAGGTACAGGGGAGAGAGGAAATGGAGAGCGAAGGGGAAGAATCTGAGGGCAGCGTAGGGGAGTATGACAGCGACCCGAGAGATTCCATGAGCTTCTCCAGCGAATCAGAAGATTCCCAGAAGGAGGCGCCGATGGTCAGGGCAAGGGGGGGTCCCAGGGGGAACACACCAGAAACAAGGGGCCAGCGGGGACTCCCAAAGCAGCAGCGGGAGATCAGGACCAGCTTCCCCACCAGAGCGTAGTGGGGGGGAAGAGTCCCAGGTGTCAGGACCAGCGTCTCCTCCAGCAGGGATAGAAGATGAGTCAGGGCTGACCATGCCTCTATCGGAGAGTGGGGGAACGGAGGGGAGGTCAGGTCCAGCTAGCCTCCCAGAAGGGGGAAGCAGTGACAGGAGCAGTGTAACGGTCAGGAGGAAGGTTGCCGGCTGTGCGCGCGCGCCAAGTTCGAATGTACAGGCGCGGGGGACAGCAGAAAACCCGGATTGGGAGGCAGGTCCTAAAGCCCGCCGGAGGCAGGGGGAAGACTCAGGGGACTCAGCGTTAGATGAGTCTAGGAAGGGCGAGACCCCAGCTGACAGGCGGAGCCAGAGGAGGAAAGAGCAAAGGAAGAGGTGGAGCAAGGCTAGAGTCTTAAACTGGTGTCTGGGGGGAGGAGATTCAGACGGGGCTTCGACGGTCTAGAGTTTCAGACGTAGAGCTGCGCGCTACGGTTGTGAAGATGAAACTGAACTTCAATAAAGACTTTTGTATATAACAACGGACTGGTGTTGGTCCTTTGTGAGCTGGGACCTCGGGCAGCTCTGACACACACACTTTACGATTTCTGTGTCAATGTGCATTAACAGCAAAGAACACGACATGAAGTAAGCGCAAAGCCATTTCCGAGCTAGAGAGGAGAGGGGGTTGCGGGCTAACCCCTCCCACACACTCCACTCGCAGGTGCTTGCCTTTTGCCCCCGCGAGAACAGGGGAATCCCCGGGCGTGCCGGCAACTTTTAGCAGCGTCTTCACAGGCATTAGGGTGATTTATGCAAGGTGCCTGGCGCTCCAGGGCACTTTAATCCGGAAATCTAATTAATCAACAGATCTATTTAAACTAAAGCCCTGGATAAAACAAATTTAATTGAAGGTCACGTATAAATGAAAATATAATTAATTAACAGATCTATTAAGTGCCTGCCTTCGATCAGACAAAATTTAATTGAAGTGCTTTATTGGGCAGTTTAATTGACAAGTGATCTCATCTCTTTACCCCTTTAAATAATATTCTAATTTAACGCAGAGGCGATTTATGGGGTTTAGTAAAGGGTGAATTCAAATTATCTCATTCTGCTCGCGGGCTCTGCCTAGGCATTAAGTTTCATAATTTAGTATAGTCAATTCATAGTTGTTATAGATAAATAATAAATAGAGAAATAAACAATTATTTTCTTTGGTTCCTACCTGTGTAACTGGATTGCATTGTTTTGAGTATTGCCCATTGAAATGGGTTTGGTGATTCTGGCTCCCGCCTTTTGAGGAAAGGCTGCCCTGTTTTGTTTATTGCGTAGTGAGAGGTTAAATTCAAATAACACTGTGTTCATTTTAGAGCTAATTATATAGCCATTATTTTCATATAGACCAAATTAGGGCACACCGAGCCTTACTGAAATTAGGTTAGACCTAAGTCAGTGTGGTTAATACTGACTGAGACAGCGTGGTTAATACTGAACTAGGTTTAGCCAACCTCTTCAAGTTTAGTTAATAGCTAGGCCAGTGTTGATAATACTGAACTGGGTGCAATTAGCAATCCCATAATCAAGTGCAAGCTAGACAGCGTTGACAATACTGAGCTAGGTAATTCTTGGCAGTGTTGCTGATCACGGACAGTGGATTGCGATTGCATTTAAGTCAGCGCAGGTGATACTGAACGGGTAAGGGGGTACACGGACCTCCTAGGTAGGCAATTTTAAATTGCTAGGCGAATAACTTAGTGGTTCCAGTTCACGATTCAGTTTGAAATGGCTTCCGGTGGAGACCAGCAGGCATCCACTTCCGCCAATCAGCTGGCACCCCCCGCAGGCAATGGGGGCGCTCAAGTGCCGGCCATGCCTTGCGACCCTCAAGCCTTCGCCCAATTTTTCATGGCGTTTGAAACATTTTACAGACAGTGTAGGCCTAGGGGGGCTTTGGCGCTTCCAGCCCCGGAACTGTCACAGGAGGTGATACCCGACACTCCTTCTAGCTACCAAGTTCAACAGGACATCCCCGTCATTGCAGGGGGCAGCAACCAGTCAGAAACGGCGAATACAGGTCGCCCAAATACCCGTGCACAGGCAGCCATGGCTAAGAAAACAAACCAAAGCATAGGCAAAGGAAGGGCGCCGGCTAAGGGTCCCGGCAAGGGGAAGGCCACCGCCAAGGGTGCCAGCGGTAACGCCGTCTCACAAATTGTAGACATTCCTAGTGTGTTTCAGGAACAGCAGCCCCAGCACAGCTCTACCGAGGACAGCGCGGGTTCCGCCCTGGAGGATGAGCACATTGAACCTCCCACCCCTCAGCCAGCGGCAAGTGCGACCCCAGCCAACGTTGAGGTCCAAGGTGGGAAGAGGAAGTCCAAGAGGAAGCACACGTCCTCTAAGAAGAAGAGAAGTAAGCAGTCAGAGACCGAGGATGAGTCAGGTACGCCATCCTCTGATTCGGATAGCGAGGGCCCCATGGATAGCTACTGGGGCTTGGGGGAAGATAATCCCACTTTGGGCGCATGAAAGGAGGGCCAATTCCCATCGTAAGACCTTCAATGGTGTACTGGCATGGAAGGATGGGGCATTGGTGGAGGATGTAAAAGTTGCTACCAATCAATCCACTGATTTTATATTGGGGAACCATTTGTCCCAGAAGAAGAGGAATAAGATCCTCAATGGGGATTACGTGGACATGTTTACCCTTCTCCCTCCAACCAAATTGACAGGAAAACTAACTAATGTAGGGGAGGGAGACAGTGCTCCTGAAGGTAGGAGTCTATCAATTGATGAAGATGATCATCCAAATGTCATAGACCAAATGGAGCAAACAGCACGCAGACCTAGTGGTGGGAGGAAAAAATCCTTAAATAAGAGACACGGGGGAATGATTAATGGACTTCAATGTCTGTACACTAATGCGCAAAGCATGGGAAATAAACAAGATGAGCTTGAGCTCTTGGTACAGCAAACTAAATATGACATAATAGGCATCACTGAAACCTGGTGGGATAAGTCCCACGATTGGAATGTAAAAATGGGGGGATACAATCTATTTCAGAGAAACAGACCAAACAAGAAAGGAGGAGGAGTGGCGTTATATGTCAGGGATGTGTATACCTGTGAAGAGATCCAAGATTTAGAACCTCAAAGCCAAAGTGAGAGCATTTGGGTCAAAATTAAGGGAGAGAAGAATAACAGAGATCTCATTGTGGGAGTTTACTATAGATCCCCAAGCCAAACGGAGGACATAGATGATGCCTTCCTGGAACAGATGGCCAAGCATGCAAAAGGAAGGGAGATAGTAGTAATGGGGGACTTCAATTACCCGGATATTTGTTGGATGTCAAACTCAGCCAAGAGCATAAGGTCAACAGATTCCTCACTGGCCTTGCAGACAACTTCATTGTCCAGAAAGTGGGAGAAGCAACAAGAGGAACAGCCATTTTAGATCTGGTCCTAACCAATGTTGATGACCTGGTTAGTGGGGTAGAAGTGGAAGGATCATTAGGCGCGAGTGATCATGCTCTTCTGAAGTTTACTATACAGCGGAAAGGAGCAGCCAAGCATACTAGGACTCAATTTCTTGACTTTAAGAAAGCCGACTTCATAAAACTTAGGGAAGTGCTGGGTGAGATCCCATGGACAGTAATACTAAAAGGAAAGGGAGTTCATGATGGCTGGGAGTTTGTTAAGAGGAAGATAGTAAAAGCACAACGTCAGGAAATACCAATGAGACAGAAACATGGAAGGTGCTTAAAGAAGCCAGGGTGGCTATCTAAAGAACTTTTAACTGAGTTAAGATTAAAAAAGGATGTGTACAAAAAATGGAAAAGGGGGGAAACCACCAAAGAGGAATTCAAACAAATAGCCAGCACGTGTAGACACAAAGTCAGAAAAGCTAAAGCACAGAATGAACTCAGGCTTGCTAGAGAGGTTAAAAGCAAGAACAAAGGCTTTTATGGGTATGTTCGTAGCAAAAGGAAGAACAAAGAAACAGTGGGGTCACTCAGAGGAGAAGATGGTGAAATGCAAACAGGGGACACAGAAAGGGCTGAACTCCTCAATGCCTTCTTTGCCTCAGTCTTCTCCGATAAAGAAAACAATGCCCGACCTGAAGAATTTGGAGCAAATGATTCAGCAAAGGAAACACAGCCCAGAATAACTAAGGAGATAGTACAAGAATACTTGGCTAGTTTAGATGTATTCAAGTCTCCAGGGCCAGATGAACTTCATCCAAGAGTATTAAAAGAACTGGCAGATGCGATCTCAGAACCACTGGCAGTCATCTTTGAGAATTCCTGGAGAACAGGCGAAGTCCCGGCAGACTGGAGGAGGGCAAATGTTGTCCCTATTTTCAAAAAGGGGAAAAGAGAGGACCCAAATAATTACCGCCCAGTCAGTCTGACATCAATACCAGGGAAGATTCTGGAGCAGATCATTAAGCAAACAGTCTGTGAGCACCTAGAAAGGAATGCTGTGATCACCAATAGTCAGCATGGATTTCTGAAAAATAAGTCATGTCAGACTAACCTGATCTCATTTTTTGACAGAATTACAAGCCTGGTAGATGAAGGGAACGCAGTGGATGTAGCCTACCTTGATTTCAGCAAGGCATTTGACAAGGTGCCCCATGATATTCTTGTAAAGAAACTGGTAAAATGCGGTCTTGACTATGCTACCACTCAGTGGATTTGTAACTGGCTGACTGACCGAACCCAAAGGGTGCTCATCAATGGTTCCTCTTCATCCTGGAGAAGAGTGACTAGTGGGGTGCCACAGGGTTCTGTCTTGGGCCCGGTCTTATTCAACATCTTTATCAACGGCTTGGATGATGGACTCAAGGGCATCCTGATCAAATTTGCAGATGACACCAAACTGGGAGGGGTGGCTAACACCCCAGAGGACAGGATCACACTTCAAAACGACCTTGACAGATTAGAGAACTGGGCAAAAACAAACAAGATGAATTTTAACAGGGAGAAATGTAAAGTATTGCACTTGGGCAAAAAAAAAATGAGAGGCACAAATACAAGATGGGTGACACCTGGCTTGAGAGCAGTACATGTGAAAAGGATCTAGGAGTCTTGGTTGACCACAAACTTGACATGAGCCAACAGTGTGACGTGGCAGCTAAAAAAGCCAATGCAATTCTGGGCTGCATCAATAGGAGTATAGCATCTAGATCAAGGGAAGTAATAGTGCCACTGTATTCTGCTCTGGTCAGACCTCACCTAGAGTACTGTGTCCAGTTCTGGGCACCACAATTCAAGAAGGACACTGACAAACTGGAATGTGTCCAGAGGAGGGCAACTTAAATGTTCAAAGGCCTGGAAACGATGCCTTATGAGGAACGGCTAAGGGAGCTGGGCATGTTTAGCCTGGAGAAGAGGAGGTTAAGGGGTGATATGATAGCCATGTTAAAATATATAAAAGGATGTCACATAGAGGAGGGAGAAAGGTTGTTTTCTGCTGCTCCAGAGAAGCGGACACGGAGCAATGGATCCAAACTACAAGAAAGAAGATTCCACCTAAACATTAGGAAGAACTTCCTGACAGTAAGAGCTGTTCGACAGTGGAATTTGCTGCCAAGGAGTGTGGTGGAGTCTCCTTCTTTGGAGGTCTTTAAGCAGAGGCTTGACAACCATATGTCAGGAGTGCTCTGATGGTGTTTCCTGCTTGGCAGGGGGTTGGACTCGATGGCCCTTGTGGTCTCTTCCAACTCTATGATTCTTTGAGTCTATGATTCTAAAAGGGGAAAAGAGGCGGTCCTATGGTAAGCGGAGGTACAGGACGCCTAGGGCAGAGCGCACCTTTGAGAATTGGTTGGATGGGTACCAGGTTTTCATGGGAGTTGTGTGTGCAGCTTATCCTCGGCGCTCCATGGATTTGGTTGCTTATCTGGCTCACGTGAGGAGGGCACATGCTCTCGCGGGAGAAAATGCCGCTTTAACGTACAATGAGAATTTCCGTAGAAACGCTTCTCTCCTGCCTTCCACCCACTGGGATCTAACGGATCCTAATTACTGGGGCGAGGACGTCAATCCCTACATCGAAAAGAAAAATCAGGACTCATCCAAGGCGGGTAAGACAGAGGTGAAGCGGCGCCGTCAGTGCTGGGAGTACAACAGGGGTGTATGCTCGCGACCCTCCTGTAAGTATCTGCATGAATGTGAGCGGTGCTGGGGTAACCACCCCGCCTCTGCCTGCTTCAAGAACAAACAGTAGCCCTTTCGGGGGGCGGGGGTTCTTCCACAACAATAACAGGGGTGCCCCCGGATCCACCCGCCAGGGGCCTGGTAACCGCCAGTAACTTGCACCTGGGTTTAGCCTCCTCCCCCATCAAACTTCAGCCCCTCAAAACCTTACTGGACCAGTATCCCAATCGAACAGCTGCACAATACCTTTGGGAGGGGTTCTCCAAGGGGTTCAGAATCCCCGTGGCTTCCCCCCCAACACCGGGAACCCACAAAATCAAAAGTCTGTTAAGGAAAGACCAGAGATAGTTAGAAAAAAGATAGAGAAGGAAATCAAGGCAGGGAGGGTGGCAGGCCCCTTTGCCGAACCCCCCTTTGAAGGACTTCACCTATCCCCTCTGGGCATTGTACTAAAGAAGACCCCAGGGGAATTCCGCATGATACACAACCTTTCCCACCCAAGGGGAGGCTCTGTCAATGATGCGATCCCCCAGGAGCTTTGTACAGTAAAATACGCCTCCTTTGACCAAGCAGTGAAAATGATTCGGCGATTTGGGCAGGGGGCACTTCTAGCCAAATGCATCATCGAGTCGGCATTCCGCCTCCTTCCCGTCCACCCGGCTGATTTCCGTTGGTTGGGCTTTAGATTTGACGGAGCGTATTTCATTGACAAAACAATGCCGATGGGTTGTTCCGTGGCTTGCTCAGCCTTTGAGTCGTTTAGTACGTTTTTGGACTGGGCCCTACGCTTCAGGACAGGGTCGTTGGGCGTGTCGCATTGTCTTGATGATTTTATTTTGGTGGCAGATAACAGGCAGCGATGCTCCGCCCTCTTGGAGGCCTTCACGGCTTTAGCTGGTGAGCTAGGGGTGCCGCTAGCCGCCGAAAAGACGGAGGGTCCAGCCACCTCTATTGTCTACTTGGGCATCGAGTTAGATACCGTGGCCCAGACCTCTAGACTGCCCGAGAATAAATTGATCGCTCTTAAAGCACTGATACAGCAGCTGCTACCCCTGAGGAAGGTTACCTTAAGGCAAGTTCAGTCCCTGCTAGGCCACCTAAATTTCGCCTGTAGGGTAGTGGCGCCGGGCCGCCCCTTTTGTGGCCGCCTGGCCAGATTGGCCACTGGTCTCAGGGCACCACAGCATAGGGTGCGCCTCTCCAAAGAAGTTAAGGCAGATCTGGGAGTTTGGTTACAGTTCCTCGACAAGTACAACGGTATATCCTTGTGGCAAGACTCCATGGCGCTCAACGCTGATTTCCAAGTTCAGCAGGTTCCTTGGGTTTCGGGGTTTACTTCAGGGGCCAGTGGCGTGCCAAAAAGTGGCCTGCAGACTGGCAGGGCCAGCCCATTACTCGGGACCTTACATTCTTGGAATTTTTCCCTATCGTGGTGGCAGTACATCTTTGGTCGGAGCAGTTCCGCAACCATAGGGTTTGTTTCAACACAGATAACCAGGCAGTGGTAGCGGTTCTTTCTCAGCAGTCCGCGCGCTCCACCAGGGTGGGTAACTTGTTACGGTCCTTCGTCCTCCTGTGTTTGGAGCAGAATATATATTTTTCAGCCAAATTCGTACCTGGCATTAATAATGACATCATGGATGCTCTGTCTCGTTTTCAGATGGAGCGCTTTCGCTCATTAGCGCCGGAAGCGGAACAATCATCAATGCCTTTCCCGGAGCATCTCTGGAGCCTTGGGAGCAGGAAATGATGAAGGGAGTATTCGGTGCAGTTGCCCCTTCCACAATGAGATCATACAAGAAGGCTTGGGCTG
Organism: Podarcis bocagei; assembly: GCF_964188305.1. NCBI lineage: Eukaryota > Metazoa > Chordata > Lepidosauria > Squamata > Lacertidae > Podarcis > Podarcis bocagei. The sequence continues at coordinate 91,507,064 of NC_138131.1, read as the reverse complement.
ACTTTTTAAAGTTCCGCAGCAGTATACCCAGCGCAAAGCAGAATTCCATTCCCTCAACAAGGGAGGTCCTCCACTACTTAACCCATCTGAAGGAGCTGGGCAGGGCACCAAAGACTCTCAATATTCAGTCCGCGGGGATTTCCTATTTTTGTAAAGCCTTTTTCGCCATCGACCCGTGCGCACAATTTATCGTGCGTAAGACCTTAGAGGGCTGGCGCCAGCTACAGCCCCCCAGCTCTGACAAGAGGAGGCCCATAACGTATGATATTTTGACTCAGATACACAAAAAAATACGAGAAATATGCTGGTCAAAATATGAAGCGCGCCTATTCTCTGCCGCTTATTCCGTAGCCTTCTTTGGTGCCCTGCGCATAGGTGAGGTAGTCTGCGAGGGAGGGGTTGCCCACGGCCAGAGGGGCATCCTGTTAAGTGATCTGACCCTATCAGAGACTGACCTGATGGTTCAAGTACGGAGCTCTAAGACGGACCAACAGGGCAGAGGGGCCCTCCTTCGGCTACCAGCTGCACAGGCTAGTGGTCCCTGCCCGGTGAGGGATACGAGGCGTTTCCTCTACTTAAGACCCAGTAGCCCCGGCCCCCTATTTATTCACGCGGATGGATCGCTCTTGGCCAGGCATCAGTTTACGCGGGTGATGCGCTTGGCATTGTCAGCTTGCGGTCTGTCCGCGGCCGAATTTGCGGCTCACTCCTTTCGGATAGGGGCAGCAACCACTGCAGTGCACCTTGGGCTCTCAGCAGACAGGATAAAGGACTTGGGGCGGTGGAGATCTAATGCATACAGAGCTTATGTGAGAAAGAATTTATGACTAGCTGTGGGGTTTCCTGACCGTGGTTTTCTGCCTGTTTGCTTTTCAGAATACAAGAGGGTGCGCATTTGGCTGGTGGGCCACAGCGTCGTGCATTGGG